>NW_008751930.1:391140-403019 GCF_000715545.1 Opisthorchis viverrini | reverse complement strand
GGGGGGGGGGGGGGCGTAGGTTGACTTCACGTAAAGGATATAACCTTGGCTAACATATTCCAAAATCCCATACTGTCAATAAAATGAAGTTATTTGACGGATGGTATCGGTATCTCAATGACAAAGGGACAACTGGTACCGACGCCTATTGTCGTGTCGCGACGTTCATACCAATTGGTGGCTCGGAGCAGGTTTCTTTTTTGTGTCTTCTCACCAATCCTACTGCTACATTGGTGCCAAAGGCTCGTGTGCAGTAAGTACCATACAGGATGTCTGTTCGGTTATTCCAATTCGGACACCAGCTACGAACTACCGAAAACTTTTGCTTGACGTTTTGCTGCTCATCCACCGGCTGCTGCTAGGTGATTGCTCAGTGATTGCCTTTCCAAGTATTCTTTGTTTTCCGATAAAGTGCATAATTCCTGTCGCGGATCGCCACTGGTTTCACTGAGCAGTTTCCCAAATTTGCTTCAATTATGCCGTGACTGTACACATACCCCATGCTAGTGGTGCACGGGTGTAAATTGTATTCTGGTCGGTACACTCTGAGCTTACCCACTCCTGCTTTTCTGACCTGGACAACGGTCCTTCACAGTATTCCTTGATCCAGTCGTTTAGACCAGATGAGTGCTCGTTTTCATCATTTCTCCACCAGGTAAAACGACAAGCCGCTCACGAACAGGAACGTCTGGCAAGCATGGCGTACGACAAACAAATGGAGTCACTCGCCACGAAAACTCAGGTGAGAACACCGGGACTCTTTTGTGGACTAGCCGCCCTTTTTACCCGTGTCCCGTTTAGGAAGGTAAACCAACATCCAGTCTTTTGGATCTACACCAGAAAAAGCTAAAGGATAAGGAAAGGAAGGAGGCGAAAAAGGCCAAAAAAGAAGCGAAGAAGTCGAAAAAGGAATCTAAGAAATGCAAACACAAGTCAAAGGTAGGTGATGGTAGTGGACAGTCCTTCAAAACTGTTTTTTCTGTTCCCTCAGCACAAGAAACATAAATCTTCGCCGCCGCCGAACGAACCAACCAGACGACCGTTTGATCGTGACAAGGATTTGAAATTGTCGTACCTAAGCAGTGCTGCTCGGAATGCATTGATTCAGCGATCGAAGGAATTGTCTGGTAGATTTGGACATGGATCACAACAGTTTTTGTAAAATACTGAAAAACAAATGTAAATAAATCGTATAACCATATTCTACCGGGTTTTGTGTTTTTCACATTTTCACATTTTTCATGTCACACTGTTTCTCTCAACTCAGCACCGACATCCTCAGTAGCAGCATCAAATCAGGAATTTCTTGGAGGTTTTACCCGCGTTTTTAGACCAACGCACTGCCTCAAAAGAGAACAAGTCAAAGCTGGGATTTGGGTGCTTTAGCGAGAGTGATAATTAACACGTCATCTACGTGGACACAATGCTGGAGAATCTGTTTTCTCACCGACCGGAGAAAGTGTGTCCACATCTTTTTCGCTGCCCTTCAGCATTAGAAAAAAATCTCTCTTAGCTGTTACACCTCCCGGTGCCTAGCTGCCATGCTACCCGAAGGAAGGGCTATGATACCGCCAGGTTACTTAAGGCCTAGACAGGGAAATTGGAGAGGCAGAGGTCGGGTTCGAACCACGGACCTTCCTCTGGTCAGTAAATCTGGGCCCTAACCACTTGAGCCATCTCGCATTAGAGGTATGATCGGAATTTGAACTCTACGTCTCAAATGACTGATACCTATGCGACTAGCATGTAGACGGGAAAGATAATCACAGGCTTACAAAACAATCACGATAGACTTCTTGCCCACTCGCAGTGGGCAACATCTGGACTAACGGTTTAACATTGCCGAGCATTTAAACTGCCCCAACTTTGTATACGTGCAAATCGTGTTATCTGTGCAAATGATTTTAGCAAAAGCAGCATACAATGAAGATGAGCGCTACGATGTTTTGGCTGACCCGATTGAATTTACACTCCAATTCCACGACGTAAACTGGGAGATCATTGATTAGTTGAATGTGAAATCCTTGAGTTTTAAAATGATACATCTGACCTAAGCACAATAGGATCTACAAGAATTCTGCTTGTTTTGTGTCGACATGTAAGTATACCTCGGGCTTCCTCCATCGTCAGCCGTGAAAATCGCATGTCGCAGTTGTGTTCGCCAATAATCTGAGAAGTTGCCGGTGGATAGCTACTCAGCGCACGTAGTAGTTGATGTGATTGGTGCGCGAATCCAGGATTTTCAGTGCATCTGTTATCGAGGAGCTTGGGAGCTATGCAGCATGCGCCCCATTGGACCAGAGACTGAGCCAGGTCTGACAATGTCTCCAACCAGTAATGTGTCCCGTCTGGGGGCACCCATCCACAATGACCAGTGCAGCTCGTTCTCGCCCTTTTCTGGCTTGTACGTGAAAGTCGGTCGACTGGCGTATAGAGTATGTAACAAGCCACCACATCCTATCGCGTACCATTCGACGTACTTCAGAACTACTGATCCAAAGTTCTTTCTAGACTCGAATAATGCTCCAAAGACATTGATGTTCAAACACTGAAAAGTTTTCATGTCCTCACCGCATCGCATCATTTCAAACTCGACCACAGCCACTCAAGCGGATGTCACGCCTATGCCACAGGTGATGTAGCCTAACAAAAGTTGCTCCGACCTTGCTATCCGGATTGGAAATATCGCCTTTGTATGAACTGCAATGAACCCGATGCACTGCTTTGGCACTTTTGGACATTCGAATGGAAGTCCACCATTTCTTGGACTGTCATTAGGTGAAACCAAGCTCCCTGTAGCATGCTCGTAAGTGTACTTCACTCTGACCACAGTTCAGCAATGTTAAGTGTAACTGCTGAACGTGAAAAATGTTTTTCTACATCTGCAATCGTTTGGAACAAAGCCGAAAACCCAGAATCACGGATTTCAATGCTGATTTTACTGTCGAGGACTGATGATGATGTACCTTTAAATCCAGAATGGCTATTGTCGCTGGTCGATTCCCACAATTCTAACTAAGTGTTCGCCATTACGGGTGTTACCCTTCCCAGACCCTCCTTTCTTATTGCCTATTCAAGCTGTCCGTGTTGATGCACCGTCTTACAGTTAAACTCCTCACAAGTATGTTGGACGGGATAACTCAACAGTTTGTAAGTTCACAGTAGGCTGCATACTTTGTTCGACTGACCTAGGCTGTGGAAACGCGTGACGGGTGCATTTCGGTATGGCACATGTGCAACGGCCCAATTTGTTGATCTTGTTAAAGCACATTCGGCCTTGATAAACGGAATACGCGGAAGCCAACTGAGGCCACTCCGGAGTAACACTCGGTGCATACGTACACTCCATTTTTCTTAGTATATGGCGATTTCAGTAGTCCTCTGCGGCGAGATGGCTCAGTGGTTAGAGCGCGAATTTACTGACTGGAAGTCTGCCTCTCGACTTCCCCTGTCTAGGCTTGGGCTACCTGGCAGTATCTCAACCCTCGTGCTCCCTTCAGGTGGCATGGCAACTAGGCACCGAAAGGTTGTTACAGCCGGACGATTATTATTAATTTTTCACTGCCTTCCACACTTGTGCACCTCGCAGCTTGAAGCCCATTACAACCTACTCACTTCCTGTAAACGCGCTGTTGTTGTTGTGTTGTTCATTGGTTGCCGGAACGATGCGAACGCGACTATTGTTCGGTTGACAGCCACGCTCAATGAATGTAGTGCTAAATAGGGTACGCGCTGAGGTGTTTGTGCATCCACCTGAATAGGAGACGGCAATCCTAAAACTATCCACATGCCCAGTTAGTTAGTTGGTGACCATTAATCATCAGTTTCAATGGTACAGACGAATAGTTGAGCCCCCCAATGCGTGCAAAAGTTCACCTGGTGTTCGGAGGCCAGCCACACCCACTAACCGAACATCATATCAATTGGACATATGTGTCGCGTCCGGGTTACTGACAATACGAAGGCGTCTTGATTGATCAGAATGTCAGCCAGTCTGGATCGAGGATACATGGCTTGGCGCTTCTCGCCCCCTCACGGGGATTCTATCGCGATCTTGTGGAACACTCTGTGATTACCATATAAATACGGTTGTAATAATCTTCCCTTGTCTCCATAAAGGGCTGTCTGAAGCTACCGTGCCTTTTGAGCGGAGCAGGAAGCCAAGATCCGACACACAGCATGACACAACACCTGGTGAACCGCACACAGGAGGCTTATTCTAGGCACACATTCAGCTAGCCAGCGCTAATCATCCTTCAACTCATCATCATCATCATTGCCAGCTGTGATTTGGGGAGGTGGGGCAGAAAGCGGCGCATTGGAGGCGGGAGCTGACATAGTTGATGCGTGAACACAGGGTTTTCAGTAGACTTTTAAGTGGGGGATTGAGGAGGGGGCTATGCATTGAAGGCAATAGCTGGGACGCAAAAACTCCATTGAGGGCGCGACTGGACCATGTTTGAAAATATCTCTCACCATTGATGTGTCCCGTTTCGGGGTCTCCATCCAGGAAGACGGCTATGACCAGCGCAGCTGAGTTTGTTGGCAATGGCTTTTACACTCCGCTGCCAAGTCATTGTTTGACCTCCTTAACTCGTTTCAAGCCTTCGCGTGGTTGTGCAGAAGGAACGCTTCGAAGAAGTCGGTTTGCTGGCATACGGAGGACGTGGCCAATCCAGCGCAACCTCTGCAGAGTTATTAGTTCATCCATTGTAGCTGAGTTATTTCTTCCGAAAACTGTTCGACAATGCTTCGAAGGCATCGATGGTCAAACACTGAAAATCTTTTGACGTCCATTGACGGACAAACTGATATCACGCCTACGCCACAGATGACGCAGGTTCACCAAAGCTGCTATGGCTTTCCTGATCCTCCGAGACCACCGGGACTCATACAGCTGCCCAGGTAAACAAATATGTCCACTGTCTCAACCGGCTCATCCGCAAGCATGAGGTTAGGTTCCGAGCCCTCCCAGCCCTACAGCAGCACTTTACCCTTTTCAGGTGTGAAGCGCATGTCAAACCGTGAGGTAGGATTACTTAGACTATTTCATATTGTTTGCATTATCACGGGGTCAGATCCAAGAAGGGCTGTGTCGTCTGCGTACTCGATATCTGTGAGCGGACACCGAGGGAGCACTTCGACCCCACGGGCATTAGAGGCTGGTAGTGAGTCTTCCATGACCGTATCAATGACGAAGTTGAAGATGAAAGGTGAAAGAGGACAGCCCTGTCGGACACCACTTGATGTGGTGAACTCAGGAGAAAGCTTCCCGTAGATCTTCACACGGCCGCTGGAGTTGGCGTACAGCGCCTTAATGAGGGTCAAGAATTTATGGGGGACACCTTTGCTCCACAGACACTGCCATAATGCTTGACGGTCCACAGAGTCAAAGGCAGCTTTCAGATCAAGAAACAACCATTGTTGGTTGCTGGAAGCAGTGTCGCTGTTCCAGAATCTGTCGGAGGGTGAAGATATGATCGATGCAACCTCTTGCAGGACGGAACCCAGCTTGGTTTTCACGGATCTGTCTTTCTCTCTGTTCAATCAGCCTTCGAAGGATAAGGCCAGAGAGCATCTTCGATGCCACAGCTAACAGGTTGATGCCACGGTGGTTTTCACACAGCGTTCGCGTACTCTTTTTGAAGATAGAGATAGACATGCCCCGTTCTGCAGGCATGTTCTCTTTCTCTCATGATACCAATAAGCTTTATCAGATGGGATTTTCCGCTTTCTCTGAAGAGGGCTGGAGCAGTGACCCACTGTATGGTCAAAACCTGTAACTATCTTTGGCATTAATGCGAAACTCTCCTCCCAGTTTGGGAACAGCCTACCTGTTGAACCTAGTGGTTCCCGCCCCGGGTACACCTGAACTGCATTAGGCCGAATGCATTCACACGTTTGTTAAAAGCCTTGATTCAACTTTATTCCGTTCACGTAACGATCACCGTAAAATCCAGCTATCTGCTTATTTCAGAGGTTAAGAAGGATAGAGGCGAGATGGCTCAAGCGGTTAGAGCGCGAATTTACTGACCGGAGGAAGGTCCGTGGTTCGAACCCGACCTCTCCCTCTCGACTTCCCCTGTCTGGACTTGGGCGACCTGGCATTATACCAGCCCTCGTGTTTCCTTCGGGTGGCACGACAGCTAGGCACCGAAGGGGTGTTACAGCTGAACGATTTTTTAAGAGGGATATGTGAACCTACTTCATCCATCGATGGGGTCACCTCGTACTCACTGATGGCCGATCAATTTTGTACGAACAGCACGAGCCCGGCCGCAGTCGCTGTAGCTCCAGGTTGTGCCTCCAACGATCCCATTGCATCCTGGAATCTTCTGCTCTCTGGCTTGAAGTTGAGCTCACAAATTCCAGTTCTTACCCTTCCCTCCATATCATCCTATTTCGTGCTTCCAGTTTCCACACCTAACACATAGTCTGCTTAACGTCCTTGATTTTGTCCACACTTATTCAAGATAACCCATTAGCAGTCAAGTAAAGTCACCGATTCTGCACCAATTCGGTCGATCTCAAATTGGCTATTTTCTGACGTCATAGAAGCGGTCGACGATCGTCAGTTTCACAAATTTGCAGCTCCGATGCATGCGGGTCTTTCTTGACAACGAGTTTTGTTTGTAGTCACCATAGGTATTTTGGACACAGCCAAACAATTTGTAGTGATCGGACGGTGCCAGAAAACTAGGGCTGCGTTCGTCACAACATCATTACAAACACTATTGCTCATCATTGCCTCATCTTTTCCCGTCCTTTTCAGGCCCTTATGCCCTATCAACATAACCAGCTGTGAATGCAACCTAATGGATTTCCTACACCGTTCACTTAAAGATGTGTACGCATGCACTGCAACAGTCGCGTGCGAATGTCACTGCAAGGACCTCCTCGTTGAACAGTTGATCTTTTTCCTCCAGGATACTGGACTTTCTGCGAAAATTTCCCCTTTTTCCAGCTTGGACTCGTGTCAATTTCCTTCCCGAGATGAACTATGCCTCCCTGTTCCGAGTTCTCACCCTGTATTCAGTCTGCTGAAATTATTCTTGCAAGCATGTCACAGTGTGAATGATGATATAAACACATTTCTATGTACCCTTTGTGGCGATCCTGACATTCTGAACGCCGTGGGCTGTCCCACTTCATCAGTCCTTTATGAGCTTCAGTCCTCTATTTCTTCAGTCATACTCCCCGTGCCCGTCAGAACTCACATTGAAGTGCTTCTGGAATTGTATTTAGGCCTTGAACTGGAAGCAGCCGAGGCAGATCGGGGCGATTCTAACGTGTTCTCCTCCGTACTCTCCGTCGAGTTAGACGAAGCTAAAACTGAACTACTCCAAATGGGGCGTAAGTTGAATTGTCCGAACCAGTGGTTGACCCTAGCTACTCTCCTGCCTTCCGTCTGTTTCCGATTTGTCAAAGCTGCATTGACACACCGTATTAGAGCATTGTGTTTTGGAAACTACTCGGAACACTTTCTGGACCGAATTCTATTGTACAACAAAGACATTATACACAACCGATGGTTGTCCACTCTCTTTCCGTCGGTTTCCTCCGGTTCTCACAAACAATTATCGTCACAGCTGTCAGATGAATTAATCTACCAGCTTTTGTTCGAGGTTCGCAAGCCCGATATATTTTCACTCATCATCGAATTCCCAGACTCCGTCCCGGCGTTGCTTGACTTGGGCAAGTGTCTCGACCATGTCTCTTTCCGCCAAGATCTCATCACCCATTTGACGGAAGGGGTAAGTAAATTGGTTTAGCGTTAGTTTTGACCATACTACTCAATTTCCCCAAGAGCCCTCAAGCGGGAATTTTTTTTGTACTTCTCTCAGTGCTTTTGCAATGAATGTCTCCTTTGTATAAAAACATCTCAAGGCCGTTTGACAATTTCATCTGTGACCTTGACCCTGTTTCGATTGCTGCAAAAGATCATGTGGACCGAAACCAACCTATTCGAAACAAGGTACAACATATGATAGCTCTGAACTGACAGGGGATGAGCTCAGTCAAGAACCTGTAGGTCCGTTGTTCACACCGGCAAGACGATCCAGATAGTGCATCCTAACAGAGCATAGTGGTCGGAAAATTGTAAACGGATTGATTGCAATGGTCCGATGTGGCTCGAGAATGATTTTTTCATGCACTTGTTACTTTTCGGTTCGGTTCAGACCAACCCCCCTGAAAGCAATCTCTCAAAGTTGAAAACAATTTGGGTGTTTCTGAATGTTTTTTCCCTATAAATTATAGGCGCTGTCTAGTGTCCGAGTATTGCAATACCCCTGCGAGTGAAGAGCATCCTATAAGAAGTGCACGCATGCATTTTCTGTCAATCGCTGCCCGGTTTTTGGTGCTCGAAGATGGGCTTCTCACAGGGCGGATCAGTTCATTCGCTTCCCACCTGTCTCGAATGCCTAGCTTGTTTTGAAAGTAAAAATAGTGTGGTATTGTCCGAAAGCTTAAACCCTGGTATCACTCTTCAATAAGGGGAAAGCGCTTTTTCTGGTCGAAGGACTTCGGTCCCGGTCCAACCAGACAGCCGAAACTCATCTGACTAATAACCTTAGTTGGGTCTCTGGTGATTCCTTCGGATAACGTGCTTTCCAGCTAAAGCTAGTCACCCTTTTTTCCTCGGACCGGTAGCTTTTGTATTCTCACTTTCCCAATGCAACCGTCTAGCTTGGTTTGTTCCGGCCGATTTCCGCAGAAGTGCTTTCTATTATTAATGATCTTGTAAAGGGACTCTTTTAGTGTTCTCGTTTTCCAGACAAAGTCATTATCGACAGCATGACATCAATGTTCAGCACTTCGCTGCCGTACAACCATAGTTTATTTGTGCGCCCTATTGGGGATAGAATAATAAATAATAATATAATAAATAAAATAATCGTTCAGCTATAGCGCCCTTTCGGTGCCTAGCTGCCATGCCACCCGAAGGATGCACGAGGGTCGGGATCCTGTCAGTTTGCCCAAACCTACACAGGGAAGTCGAGAGGCAGAGGTCGGGTTCGAACCACGAACCTTGCGGTCAGTAAATTATTGCTCTAACCACTT
This sequence comes from Opisthorchis viverrini, assembly GCF_000715545.1. NCBI lineage: Eukaryota > Metazoa > Platyhelminthes > Trematoda > Opisthorchiida > Opisthorchiidae > Opisthorchis > Opisthorchis viverrini. Next base: position 393,956 of record NW_008751930.1, on the reverse strand, counting down.
GAGAATAAAAGTGAATGGCGAGTGGACTTAGTGCCTACCACAATCATTCCGAGCTGCCTACACCTCCAGATACTTATTCAGGTAATCTGGATAGAAACCGACAACAAGAACAGCACTTCGCGTTTTCCAACCGCCGATATGGAGGACCAGGAGACTGTGTTGGTCAGACGCCTAACAATTGACTAACTTGGTATGAAGGGTTGGGTGTCGCATGGATACCCCCTGCAGTATATCTCAGTGGGTCTCCGACGCACATAAACCGTCACATCACCGTAAGGTCCAGTCTCTCCGCGACGGCTGTGGACACAGGTGACAAATCTGATGATATGCACGGTATGTACGATACCTCCATTTTCCTTGTGCCCACATTACGTCATTCAGTGGATCTTGGGACCACGAAATGCTTCATTTCTTACACACAATTTGAGGTGGAAGCCTAAATCTGAATAGCTTAACAGTGAGTGGCACTAAACTGCACTCGGATGGTGGTTCGAATCACTGGCTGGAGGAATTCGTCCGGCTTGGACGCTTGGACTAGTCAGGAATATGGATCCAGCAGCGAATCGTACTTCAGTAGCAGCTTAACGTCACTTGCCGGTGCCACTATCAGAGGCCGTTTCAGTTCATTTACTTCCCATTGATACGCACTTCCTACGTGTTTTGAACCTGGGTTCACTTCATGTCATCCCGCATCCTCGGCAGACCTTCAATTGACATAACACCGCAGTTTTCCGGGTGGATAGATCGATAGCCCATGTACACATCGGGCATGTTGGTTATCGCTGTCCAGTTTCGGGTAATCCGACATTCCCTTCAGCGTTTTTACGGGAGGGGAATAACGCCGTGCAAATGCTGCAGTTGAACAACCATCTGCCAGCTTTTTTATAGGACATTCGATCGGTCCGAAAAACCCAGATGGCGTTACGTTATTATCCACTTCATAGATGCTCTCCCTGTTGAGCCTATTCGTGAGGTTTTTTGAGAGTATGACATACGCAAAGTTTTCAAAGTTAGAAAAACCATTAGTAGACACTTGCTCCATTGTTCCAAGTGCTGAAACTAACAGCGTGCACAAAATCTGTTGTACGGATCGCAGTGCTAACCGAATAGAAGAGAAAAGCGGGCGACTGCAAGTGCGCGCTGCAGAACACGAAAAATCTTACTGGCTCTCCTAAAATTCGCTCGCAACTCAGCTATTGCTCTGCACGCCTTGCTGGAAAGCCACACTGTCCTATTTGACCAGGCTGGGCCAATTCACTAAGGCTTGACAGTCAGTTAGTTTATCAGCCATAAACCAAATACCAATGTCACGTTGGTTGCAGCGTTGGGGGGGGGGCGAGATGGCTCAAGTGGTTAGAGCACGAATTTACTGACCGATAGATCCGTGGTTCGAACCCGACCTCTGCGACTCGACTTCTCCTGTCTAGGCTTGGGCAAACTGACAGTATTCCAGCCCTCGTGCCTCCTTCGTGTGGCATGGCAGCTAGGCACTGAAAGGGTGCTACAGCTGAACGATTTTTTTGGCTCCAGCTGCTACATTTTCGAACACCGGAAGACAGGAGAACGCTGCAGATACGACCAGGCATTGGAATCCGCGATATGTTCAATTAGTCCGGCATCACGCCTGCACCATAGGTTTTGGAGGTTGGTGAAAGTTGCCCCGGGGTTCCTGATTCGAGGAGTAACTTCGTCTCCAGCGGTTCCCAGGTGAACACACCTATCTACCACATCGATTAGCTTGTCTGCAAGCATGAGGCTTGATCCCACCCCGTCTTGTCTCAGCACTACACACTCCGCAGGCTCGAAGTGCATGACAAACCGTGCGGGGAAAACTATTCAGGTCACTTAAAATGATCGCGAAACCGTGATGTGCGGAAGCCTTGGCAGTTCACATAGCCCATATGAGCCAATCAAAACAATAATCAGTGCTGTGGTTGAGACTTATAAACAACAGCCGATAGTTTGACTAGCTTGTCCTAGCTTCAACTTACACACACGTGGCTGTCACACTGTTTAACTGAATAGTCTACCGAAGGTTGATTGACCTTGATGATGATGATGACCGACCTTGATGATTTCGATTATCTTGCTGTTGATGGAAGTCAAGCGCGGTGATCGAAACGCTGAGTCATTACAAACATTGTTTATTGAATTTCTACCAATAATTAGGTAGGAGTGTAGTAGCTTGGCAAAATATCTCCGAAGAAGCGTTTGTTTTAATAACCGATGTGTACAAAATTATCGGTTAGACTTGGAAAGCCCAAAACTGGCGACCAACAGGCCGTGTAGAGCAAGCGTGAATATCATCGCAGATAGATTAAACGCATCTGGGGCAAGATGGATCAAGTGGTTGGAGCGCGAATCTACTGACCGGAAGGTCCTGGTTCGAACCCGATCTGTGCCACTCGACTTCCTCTGTCTAGGCTTGGGCGACCTGGCAATATCCCAGCCCCCATGCTTCCTTCGGGTAGCATAGCAGCCAAGCACCGGAAGGGTGGTACAGCTGAACGATCATCTGATCTTATCAGCCGTTCACAATGAAGTTCAAGTTCGAGACAGCCTTGTTGGCAGATGCATATACTGGACGAACAGAATCATTCTAAGGCACTAAAGCACTATCACATTCAGGGCAGTTTCCTGGTCGTTATTACGGTTCGTAGCATTTCCGTCCGCCTCGTCGTCGCGATAGGGGCTTGTGGACGAATTCACGCTGGCTGGATTTTTTATACGGGACTGCTGCTCCCCCAATCAGACGCAATAGGTTGATCTGTTTTGGAGCACTAAGTGCTGTTTGTTAGTCCCGTCAATGCCAAACA
>NW_008751930.1:375700-379798 GCF_000715545.1 Opisthorchis viverrini | reverse complement strand
TACATATATATATATAATTAGCAAATGTGTACTCGATCCTGGATCATCTCAACCTTCAATCATGTATGTATTACTTTCATTTTCTTTGCTTCCGATGTCCGGTACTCGCGTTGCAGTTTTACGATACCGTAAAGTTTAGGTGGACTGAACGCAAGTTAGCACATATGATTGACATCGGTAGGTACCGAACAATTCATGGATAAGAATCCCGGTGGGCCACCCAAGATACCCTGCATGTTCCAGCCCCACTAAATGGTGCGCACGACACCCAGGGGGGTACTCGCTTTATAACTCCCGGGCAATCGAACTGCATATTTCAATACCAATCACTAGCAACTTTCCTATCAGGGTGAGAAGCCTTCTTGGAAGCACCTCTCGTGGGGGCTCTCTTTTCTGAGACCAGGCATTTGCGTTCTTTTTGGGAAGCAGTGTCAATAGCAGCAGCCGGGGGGTTACTGTATTGAACAACAACCCTACACCTTCTTCTACAAACCCTTTGAAAAGATACACTCCCAACTTGTTGATTCTGCCAACAGTTTAACTAAGAAAACGATTTCCTACAGGTCTACTGCAGCCACCATTGAAATCACCGGTCATTCTTCGAAGCTTTCTTAGCCAGTGATCCTCCTATTATTGTATAGCTTGGGATAGTCATGACATTAGGAATGTTAGCGAAAGCTCTGACTTTGTCGTGGCCAACCGAACTTCTGTGCGAACAGTTACTCTTGGCAAATGTTAACCGGTGTCATATTTTTGCCGCATCTACGCGCCCTTCTTTATGCGTTTTTACAACTTCACTTACTAACTGAATCACGATCTGAGAATCGTTCGTAAGGCCATTTGCACTGGGGTCTTCATAAAGCCACTGCTTTCCTTTATTCGATCCAACTGACCTCTTATTACCATCATATTTCAGCCAAAAACTACGAAACTTGTTGATGGATCACACTACTCATAAAGTTGCTAGAAACTATTCGGGAACCCTTAACCGGTTTCTCCCTTCTTGCTACTCATCAGGTAGGTTCAGCCACCAAGTGGCCGTCAACCTTGTGTGTTGTTCTGGCACGCTGAGTACAACTGAAACATGAAGCGGTCTTTGTGTAACGCATTCAGTTGAAGAGCATTATAAGCGGGGGGTTCAGCCAGAGTCTTCTGTTACAACCGGATTAGTCTTCAAATATATATTTTCCCAGTCGAGCACTGTTCTTTAACACACAGAACAAATTACTATCATGACGTTTTCTCGGGATCTACGTCTTAGTCTCTAGTTCGTTCACCGCAACGGATCTGAACACCTATCATGCCGGATCTCGAGTGAATCCCCTTGATTTTTCAGCTTTAGTTTACCTATGATGTAATTCAAACGGTCACTTCCCAGGTCAGACAACGCCTTCTCCATCCGGGAGTCCACACCGAACAGATCCTCGTTGCTTACAGCTATCTGGTCCGGGCCCTGCGGTTGGTGGATAAATCGTTCCTTGTACAGGATATTGTCTGTCGCCCGGTTTCCCAGTGTTTGCGCCAGCGTGAGGATGCCGTGCGTTGCATTGTGGACAAGTTGCTGTCCGTCTCCGAGGGCGATGTATCGAACGAACCTAAGACTGGCGATGATCCAGTCGGAGCATCGACTGAACTATACTCTGAACTGCTGCTGCAAAAGCCTCTCGAGGTCGAACCAGCAGATGGTGCTGAAGACAGCGACGCTGAAGTTGTGGCGGAAGGTGGGTGATCTAATTCGTCCTTGCGCTGGGTTTTCTGGTTAATCACCAGAGTTTGTATTTCATCCACAACTATCGTGCTGTATACATTGTTTTAGATCCAGCTTTCGATGAGGACACTCCGCACCAGACGTATACTGGTGATTTGTCTAAAGGCCTTCCTGGGTGGGGCTACAACTGGCAACCGGACCCAGTGGAAGCGATGTACCAGGGTGGTGCGTGGCGTCGACGGCTTGATCTGCTCAGCATGCTTGTGAGTATCTACGGAAGCAAGAAATCGTTTTTGGTGGAATACAAACAGTTGTTGAGTCAACGCTTGCTGAAACAGCGCAGCTTCCACACTGCCAGAGAACTCAGGAACCTTGAGCTTTTGAAGCTACGGTTCGGGGAACAAAATCTGGCAGAATGTGAGGTAAGTCCCGCACCCCCAATTTCATGTTTTTCTCTGACGAAGCTACATTTCAACTTGTGTTGATTGTCAATCAGTCTGTACTTCTTTGTGTTTAACTTTGTCGACGCCCAATTATTCACATCATTCAATCGTTGTACGTTTAACCAGCCAAGCCAGAATGTCTGTCCATATTGCTCATCTCGGTGGGGCCCTTTCCAGTGATGCGTGAGATGTTGCTAGTCCCATCGATCGGTCTATCCGAACAGCTCAGATACCGTAAAGCGGTCACATTTGACCTTCGGTCGTAACGTCTACACAGCATTACCTAAACTAGCGGTGAAAGGAAGAAAGTTTTCCCTGAGGAGTTGTTTATTAGAAAACACTGACTGAACAGTTGCAGACTATTGGACAGGGAAAAAACTCCCATATGAATCTTGTTTACAAAAACTAGATATCCATCTTCCTCTTGAACGCGTCTTCCTGAACTTTCCTGGATATTCATTGATTGATACTCAAATGCAAGCAAATTCTACAAGGCAACTCCGCAAATTCCGTAATAGATCTTACTTTTCGAGAGACGCAAAGCGGATTTGCGCGAAAACATACTACTCGGATGCCCCGTCAGTAGTATCCACCGTCACACCAGTATCTGAAAACCAGGTCGGAACACTTTGAATTTGAACAACCTTTTCCTTCACTGTCTACTGTTCTACTGCCTCTAGTTGACCTTATTTGTGTTCGGTTTTACTTCTCCTACGTGTAAAATAGCAAGAAACTCTGTTTTCTCAATGGAACGGTGAACGGAGTGTTTTCTTTCTAAAAATAGGGCCCCAGCTCATCTTGTAATTAATATATGCTATTGATCGAATCGTCCGGCTGCACTTATCAGTATTGATGTTGTTGATATCGTTCTGTTCGCCGAGCTGGGCAGTTTTGTCTCAGAGGTAATTCGTCACCGATCGCAGCGAGATCATCAATGAGGCGAGCAGTGTGTTGAACATATGGTAATGTCACCGATCGCAGCGAGATCATCAATGAGTGACGAGGCGAGCAGTGTGTTGAACATATGGTAGTGTTCACTTTTATTGCATCTGTTTGGTCAGATTGTAACTGATCGACCGGATGGTCCTCCTTCCCCCTACATAGACTGTCCTGTTTGCCTTGCTCCTTGTGATTGGGTGCTTCCCGGTGACTGGGATCCTGATCGGGAAGAGCCACTAGTTGAGGATTTTTCATCTCCCGATTCGTAGGGCTGACTTGGTGCCTACATGTTTCACCTCCAGGTAATGCTCAAAGACATTCGGGACTCCAAACGCGTAGCAAGCTTGGTTTCAGAATCCACACAAGAGGCGTTTGAGGAGCCACCCGTCAGTACGACCGCCATCACCACGAGCCATCCGGCGAAGCACGACTCGTCCACACAAACACCTCAACGAACAGCTAATCAGACAACGAACGAGAACATGGAAAGCAATAGAAATCTCACAGCGATGTTTCCGCTTTCCGCCTACATCCTATCGGTTCATTATTGGCCCGAGCTGTTGGACGAGCGTTTCAAGCTCCCACAGGATCTGTGTAGTACTTTTGATCATTATGAACGGTGAGAATGTTCAGTTCGCTAGTCTGACTTGTCATGCATTATGCTCGCAGTACGTAACTTCCGACCACTGTTCTGTCCCATTTTAACTACATGCCAACTCTAAGTGCAGTTGAGTTTTTCCAGTCGGTTGTTTAGTGCTCGTCCAAGCCGTATTCCGAATCTCGTAACAGACTGGCCAACACTGGAGCTTCGGAAATACCACATCCACCACTCCCTGTATGATTATTTCCAGCGGAATTCGCAAAGCTTCTTAAAGAGAACAAACCAACCTAATTTTTGCAGACGGCTGGAAATAACAAAAAACACCACGCGTGTCAGACAATAAAACATGGTCTTCACTTCCTTTACTTCAAAACGGAATTGTGTATTCCGTGCATACCATCTGGACT
>NW_008751930.1:356973-375311 GCF_000715545.1 Opisthorchis viverrini | reverse complement strand
CCCGCAAGCCCCAAATGCATATATATATATATATATATATATATATATATATATACTGAAAAAACAAATTGAATGTTTATCCCAAACAGGGTGCTAGCTAGTACGGTGCAGACTATTTGGATCGCGTCACGCTGTCCAACACATGCAGTGGTGCAGAGATAGCGTCTTGCTTGCGGTCTGAACATAGTATAATAAATAAATAAAAGTGACGATAACTGCTTAGGTGTAGCACCATCTTTGTGCCTAGCTGCCATGCCACCCGACGGAAGCACGAGGGTTGCCCAAGCCGAGACCGGAGTAGTTCGAACGACGAACCTTCCGGCAGTAAGTTCAAGCCTCAATCGCTGAGTTATCTCGAGCTCTTCTGTATTTGGTGCGCAACGAAATTTGTGTGACATTTTAATACGGCTCTCTTTCATGACACAGCCTGCCTCCGTAACGATAGTTCGATGAGCTTCTTCCCGGTGAGTAAGGCTTTAGAAATGGGTTCCAATTTTATGCCGACTTCTCTGTGTATTGGATTTCGTTACGGGTTTTTACGGCCAGCGACATGAGATTCGAAATTTTCGAGGTTTCGCGATGCCGTATCAAATCTTGAAAACTGACTGGTTTTGCTGTTGGTCATTGTACCAGCAACAGCGTATTTTGCAGAGCTTTTAACAAGCTTTCGGATAAGATTAATCTTCTTGGCTCTTCGTAATCGAAGGTTGGAATTCTGTCCGGTGAAAAATTATTGTCGAGGAGTATTTCCGCCTTTTGGTGTTCTAGTGATGAGGATCGTATTACGATCCAGAATGAATTTCATGCTCCGCTGTTTCCATAAAATTTCCATACGGCTTTTGGCCTTACTCTGACCTTCTCATTACTTGTGGTTATCTGCAGGGTTTTCCAACGTTTGAAAGGCAATCGAACACTTCGGTGGATGCACAAATTGGGATTGGTCAACATCGATCTGGAGCTTGGCGATCGCAAGTTACAACTGGATGTGACCCCATTGCAGGCCTCGGTCGCCTACTTGTTCACTTTGAGACGCTCTTGGAATGTGCGCGATCTGGCTCAGGTTAGTGTAACTCACCCGTCCGGCTAGATCTTCATAAGCCCTAACCGTTTACTTTGATTCGTGTTTTTCACGTGTCCCTTCCTCTATGTTCTTGCTCCGTCATTTCCAGGAGTTAGAAACGCAGTTATCCAACATCCGACACAGTTTGCAGTCGTTCATTCACCTCGGTTTCATACGTCAACGTCCCACAGTTCCAGGTAGCTCAGTCAACGCCGACGGGAATGCCGAGATTTTCGAGGTCTGTAGCTCGGCTACATACTCATCGACAAACGCCGTCGCAGCTGCGGCCACTACATCTTCAACTTCCAGTGCCGTGTCACAATCACCTGGGGCAAGCAGATGGCTCCTCACAGGACAAGGCGAAGACACGGAGTCAGTGGTTTCGAGTGTACGAGAGCGTAAGGAGAAGGAGCTCCAGGTTCGTTTTGCCTGTTAGCGGTTACTTATGACAAGCTCACATATATAGCCACTTTGTCTGTATTCCCCACGCTGCGTCTAGTGGGCAGGTCCAGCCGGCCAGGTGAAGTATGTTGATCATGACCGTTGTTTGTCGGAAATCTGAGGCCGAGGTAGGGCGCAGTCCGCGTGCGAGTTCAGAAGAATAACGGGAACACAAGACATTTTGGATCACATCTTTCACCTTATCCCCAGATTATGCATTCTTCTCGGATTATTGTGTCGGATTTATTGTGAGGTGCTAGTTCCTTGTGGATCTTGCCTTGACCAGCTTCATGAGACATTCTATCGCACCTATTTACGGTATAGTGCGTTTTCACTCTCTTAGCGGTGTACCACTATCTTTTCACACACAAAAAAAAAACAACGTCCAGTTGTGGCAGTACTTGGTTGCCTGGTTGACATTGCAAATGAAGGAAGCACGAGGGCTGTGATACGGCTAAGTTGCCCAAGCTTAGACAAGAGTAGTCGGGTTAGGGTTTAAATCACGAACTTTCCGGTAAGTTCGCTTTTGATAACGGGGAAAGACGCACCAGTCCTTCTAAGACTGAAGAAAAGCCACATTGAGAGTTCCTAACGGTGTTTATCAGTCGCCATCGCGTTCATTACGTCGATGAGTTCTATGGAACATACAAGCGATCTCTACGAAGAACTGATGGTTTTTTATCGAAAATCTTACCAAAGAGTTGCAGTACTGTTGATATCCCCTAAGTTTCTTTGTTCGAAATCGTTCAGCTGTAACACCCTTCCGATGCCTAGCTGCCATGCCACCCGAAGGAAGCACGAGGGCTGGGATACTACCAGGTCGCCCAAGCCTAGACAGGGGAAGTCGAGAGGCAGAGGTCGAGTTCGAACCACGGACCTTTCGGTCAGTAAATTCGCGCTCTAACCACTTGGTCCATCTCGCTGTTCCTACTGAATGAAAACATTCGTTCAGTTTTTCGCCTGCAGCTGAAAACTTGTTCTGCGGACTTCTTAACCTAGATCGATCGGGCTCATTGTGTCACAGACATCGTTTGTTGTGGTAGACTCTCGTAAACAAAGCGTCGCACCAGACCAGTGCTTTCTTATTTGATTGTACGTTATCCACTGTCCGTTGAAATGAACTCTTTTATCCATTCATAGGTCTTTTGGTCCTACATCGTCGCGATGCTCACCAATCTTGGCGGACTTTCACTCGATCGAATCCACTCGATGCTGCGAATGTTTGCACTCGGATCCACCACAACGTTGGAGTGCAACCGAGATGAACTGCGCCAATTTCTAGATAAGAAATTACACGATTCCGAGCTGGTATTTGATGGTGAGACATACCGTCTGGCAAAACCGGATGTATAGTTTTCATATGCGTGTCGCACTCATGAAGAACATATTGATCCACATGACATCATCCAAAGACAGATCCATTTTTTCTGACCAGTTTGGGGATTATCGACTGCTACAGTATGTATATTATGAAACTCTGCTTCTCCATTTGTTCGGCTACAGTGCCGTTTCAATATCACAATCCACACCGTCCGGGTATGCACTATCGCTAAACTATTGGTCCATTTGCATATGATAAACATTGACAATAGGTCTCATGAAGGAAACTACTCACAAGGTTGCTGAAAACTCTTCGATAGCCCACCACCGGTTTCGCCCTCCTTGGGGCTCATCAGGTAGGCACAGTCCACAAGTTTCCGCCAACCTTATGTTCTACTTGAACCCAAATTGGACAGTAGGTCCTTATTCTCAGGCGAATTACTCAAAAAGCATGACTGGCGTGGTTGGCGGTGGCACTGTGGATTAGATCCGTACAGTGGTTTGTCATTGTTAAAGCGGTCCCACGCGACCACAACAGTGTAGAGAAAGACGATGGAAGACAGGGTGTTTAATTAGGCCTAACCCTCCGGGCTCTGGGACACACAAGTACATCGTCAGCGTCGACAGGATGACATCAGTGTTCAACACCGATACTTCATTGTCGTACAACCATGGTTTATTTGAAAGCCTTATTTTTGAAAATAGAATAAAGGTGGCTGGGGAAACTTAGTGCTAGCTTGCTACAATCATTCCGAAGTGCCTATACCTCCAAACACTCATTCAGGCAATCTGGATAGAAATTGATAACAAGAACGCCACTGACATCAGTTGGCGGCCATATCTTGCGGTGTCTCCAACCAGACAAAGTAGGGATCAAGCGAGCCCTATTCTGGAAGGCGAGTAGCACGGACAGCACCCAAATGTTTCGTAATATCTTTCCTACCAGTCTGCCAAGTCAAGGGTTGGAAACCTCTCTGCTTCCGCCACTCTGAATTGGGCATGGAAAATAGCAATCTGTTCGGTAAACTACGCTCTGGCATGCGAAATACACAACCTGACCAACACAGCTTCTGGGACCGAACACATTTTTCAGTGGAAGTCCCAGTTGCACAATCAAAAACTCGCTTTTTAATTGCCTGGCTGACACCACGAGCTATGGTCTGGAGACAACGATTGCCGAACAACTGAAGACATCTTAGTTCCTGGAACCGGTCGCATGGATCAACTGAAATAATCTTCAGGCATTACCGGCCTTCTGGGCCTCTTCCATTTCCTTGGCTTTCTTTGTCCACCAGACTTCACGGTCGGTTCGTAAGCTCATTTTCGCTAGACCGCTGATAATTCGTCGCGCCAAGTTATTTTCGTGGGATAGTTCTCCGAGATTTAAGCAGTGCTAGTGTTTGGTCCGATATCCAGTGCTTGGTTGGGCCTGATAGCTCCTTAATTTACAAATCTGTTTGGTCCGATATCCAGCGCCTGGTTGGGTCTGATAGCTGCTTAATTTACTGAGCACGTAATCACTTTGGTCTGCATTTCTGCCCATTTTGTCATTTTTATGGATCGGATGCGCCGTTCGACTGCTATATTGTCTGAGTGTGCAAAAGCTGTCTGAAAGTAACCACAAAACTGAATTCCTAAAGCCAGACAAGTCACTTACAATCCATCTGGTATCTTACCCACCAATGGCGGTTGAACTGAATTGCTAGAATAGCACTGTTGTATCAGACTTGTCCAATCCCACATCGTTCAATCGGCAGTCGCCCTAGGTAGAAAGAACTGGTATAGCCACTCTCCAGCATGTGATTGCCCTCACTCGTTTCTTCCTGTTATCAGTGAGTGAAAGTAAATCCACTTGCCGTGGGCAGTGATGGAATTTCGTTCAGCTGTAACAACCTTCCGGTGCCTGGCTGCCATGCTACCCGAAGGAAGCACGAGGGCTGGGCTACTGCCAAGTTGCCCAAGCCTAGACAGGGGAAGTCGAGAGGCAGAGGTCGGGCTCGAACAATGGACCTTCCGGTCAGTAAATTCACACCCTAGTCACTAAGCCAAAGCGCCCCCTACACCAATAACAGAGGGTATTCATTCTAACGTCACCCCAGAACATCATCGACCAGTGCTTGTTCCGTAGCGAGGGCCGTCAGATGAATAACCACCCAATCACAAGACACACCGATCCTCCGCACGATTCCCAACGCTCACCTGATCCATGAGAAGAAGGAGCACTGAGATTCCCAAGTGCTCTAGCTAACCCGGGAGGAAACCTCGCCGCATCATCAATTGTGGGGAAAAAATCCCCGCCACCAACTAGCTCCTTATCTAAATGGGAGAACAAAGATTGTGGACGACAGGTCAAATTAAGCAGAGAGACTACGTGATCAAGACAAAAATGTATGACAAGAATTTCTCGGTCTTCGTGGCTTGGTTTACGACCTGGCGGAGTCAAATCGCGCGGCGACGTCATCCCAATTGATAATGTCCCAAATGGCCTTCACATAGTCAGCACGTACATTCTTGTATTGTAGATAGTAGGCATGTTCCCACACATCTATGCCGAGTAGTGGCTTCAGACCTAAATGCAGAAATGAACAAATGAAACAATTACGTTATTGGTAGCCAACAAAAAATCTAGTCCAGTATCAATGACCATTGAAAACAATACACTGGTAATACGTACTGGTGTTCAACTGCCATACAAACAGGAAGGAAGAACCTAGCAAAGAGTAGGGACGGTGCCAACCAAGTATGAAAACACTAACCAGCCAGCTAAGTCGGGACGATGACTGCCGCTTTGCCGGATGTGGACTCCGAGACTGAACTCACCAATAGTTAGTGACACTGGCAGAAAAATGACCCAATCGCGCAGTCAATGGCACCCGGGCACCAAAGCTATTGCCTTCAACGCACAGCTACCTAGTTCCCAAACTAACTGAGTATGTTACCGTCTCAAAGGCTTGGCTGTATCTCCCAAGCTCTCCGGTGGTCGGAACTGTAGCAAAATGACCCAATCGCGCAGTCAATGGCACCCAGGCACCAAAGCTATTGCTTTCAACGCACAGCTACATAGTTCTCAAACTAACTGAGCATGTCACCGACTCAAAGGTTTGGCTGTATTTCCCAAGCTCTGTGGCAGTCGGAAATGTAGCAGCTGGAACCAATGTACCCCGCGGTACATGGTTTATGGCTGATTGTGCGAAGAAAACGATCAATAATGTGTCTGTACCTTTGGACGGCGTCAAAATAAACGTGTGAGCATCATTTTGATTAACGGGGTATCGACGGGATTGAACCTCATCCAACACAAACCCAGCGCACGACAGGCGAACCTTAGGTGAGCGATCTGGCTAGGAAATCATATCACGCGCGCCACTGGGATTGGTTGTGTGCAGTGTCCTGCTGGGTTTCCAACCAGGTACAGGCGATATCACGAGGGCCTCAAGTAGGGAATCGCGGACATGCTAGAGCAGTCAGTTTGACAGTAGCCGCTTTCAATTCATATTGCTACGCCATGGCCTGTCCTGCACAAACCTTATCGGTTGCTCTAACGACTCAAATTCGTCCCCCGGTACTCACCACCTCCTTGCTTGCTCGCTACAACACTAACTCTTGCTGTGCTACGGAGGCACCGGTGGTCAAGAACCCGAAGACGCCTAGGGTGTTCGCGTCAAGGTGTGGGGGGAATTTCATCATTACAGAGTGAGTATACGAGGCCTTAGGCTTCAGCAACATTCGGTTCCGACTCCCAGCCAAGTTGTTGAACACTTCGTGCCTTGATTATCCGCGCATAAACTTCATCTGCTGCAATATAATCAAGGCTTATGCAGCGGCCAAGATTTATGAGCCGGTGGACAAAACTCAAATCCGTCAGTCTGAGGTTTCAAGGGGCACAACAGGATGAAGAATCTTAAAGACGTTGCAATCCGAAGGTGCAAAACGCCTGTTGGAAAGTAGAACGACCTCCGGATATTCCAGGTAAAGTAATCCAAAACGTCAAACAACAAAACAATATCATCAAGTCCAAGTCCATTAACCTCTCTCCAGACGTGATTTCGTCATATAGATTCATGGTTCATTATAGTGAGCACTCCACGACAACTTCGAGGATGAAACCGAACAAAAAGGCGGAGACAAACCTGACTGATTCCACTATTTGTCAGGACGCCTCTGGACACTTTACTGTACACCCCAACCCGACCGGAAGTATGAATACAGAGGGCAACGTGGACTGTTTGCAAATTTCGACATTATTTCTGTCTGACCACGATTATTTAAGAGCTAATCTATCCAGGGAGCTGAAGACTCCCTTAAAGTCAAGGAAAACCGCAATTGTTGGTCGCCGGTGTGAGTAGCGCTACCCAAGCACCTGACAGAATGTAAAGATCAGTACAACCTCTGTCAAGTTGAAATCCTGGTTGACGCTGTCAGACTAGTGTCTCACGTGCTGAAGATAGACTTTGCAATATAAGGTATACCAGCAGCCGTCCTGAAACAGGTGTGAGACTCATATCTATCTGGTTAGAATAGTCTGTTCGGTAACTTTATTGAACACAGATACGACCAACGGTCGGCCCCACTTCTCTGAAACACATCACTGTTCCAAAATAGGTTTTAGATTTTAGGTCGTTCAGCTGCAGCATCTTTTCGGCGCCTAGCTGCCATGCCACACGAGGGCTGGGGTACTGCCAGGTTGCCCAAGCCTAAACAGGGGAAGTCGAGAGGCAGAGGTCGGGTTCGAACCACTGACCTTCCGGTCAGTAAATTCGCGCTCTAACCACTTGGTCCATCTCGCCCTCCCAAATAGGTGTGAACAATTTAGTAAAAAACGAACACAAAGACCGACCCCATCATTGAACAACGCTCAAGGAAACTCATCTGGTCCAACAGCCAACGGGCTAGCAGCCATTTCACTCATTCAGTTGTATTCACGAAGCGTCTGCGTAGTGAATGTAACACAACATCATGACAGGTTTTCTTTCGCAACGTTGCGCGGTCGTCCAGTATTTAGATCTGCATGATATCTCTGTATATCAACTTCATCTTCAGAAACTACTCACTATCACTGAACAAGGCCACACCGGAGCCTTTGCTTGGTTGAAATTTTCTCATATCTTCACACATTCACAATTGTATCAGAAACAGCCAGTTTGCACCAATGTTCTGATATGTAGTGAACACCCAGGTTAATTTTGAGACGTTTATAAGATGGGTTTCTACTTTTCTACTGAGTGATAAGGGCAAATTTGTGCCATAGAAAATTCAAGAGAAGTAAACAGTAAAGCAAGATGTCTTTCACTTCGGCATGTCTGTTGAAGCTGGATTAACCGAGACCAACAGCATGTACATATTTCCGTGTGTGTGTGTGTGTGGGGGGGGAATTTCATCACCACAGAGTGAGTATACGAGGCCTTAAGCTTCAGCAACATTCGGTTCCGACTCCCAGCCAAGTTGTTGAACACTTCGTGCCTTGATTATCCGCGCATAAACTTCATCTGCTGCAATATAATCAAGGCTTATGCAGCGGCCAAGATTTATGAGCCGGTGGACAAAACTCAAATCCGTCAGTCTGAGGTTTCAAGGGGCACAACAGGATGAAGAATCTTAAAGACGTTGCAATCCGAAGGTGCAAAACGCCTGTTGGAAAGTAGAACGACCTCCGGATATTCCAGGTAAAGTAATCCAAAACGTCAAACAACAAAACAATATCATCAAGTCCAAGTCCATTAACCTCTCTCCAGACGTGATTTCGTCATATAGATTCATGGTTCATTATAGTGAGCACTCCACGACAACTTCGAGGATGAAACCGAACAAAAAGGCGGAGACAAACCTGACTGATTCCACTATTTGTCAGGACGCCTCTGGACACTTTACTGTACACCCCAACCCGACCGGAAGTATGAATACAGAGGGCAACGTGGACTGTTTGCAAATTTCGACATTATTTCTGTCTGACCACGATTATTTAAGAGCTAATCTATCCAGGGAGCTGAAGACTCCCTTAAAGTCAAGGAAAACCGCAATTGTTGGTCGCCGGTGTGAGTAGCGCTACCCAAGCACCTGACAGAATGTAAAGATCAGTACAACCTCTGTCAAGTGGAAATCCTGCTTGACGCTGTCAGACTAGTGTCTCACGTGCTGAAGATAGACTTTGCAATATAAGGTATACCAGCAGCCGTCCTGAAACAGGTGTGAGACTCATATCTATCTGGTTAGAATAGTCTGTTCGGTAACTTTATTGAACACAGATACGACCAACGGTCGGCCCCACTTCTCTGAAACACATCACTGTTCCAAAATAGGTTTTAGATTTTAGGTCGTTCAGCTGCAGCATCTTTTCGGCGCCTAGCTGCCATGCCACACGAGGGCTGGGGTACTGCCAGGTTGCCCAAGCCTAAACAGGGGAAGTCGAGAGGCAGAGGTCGGGTTCGAACCACTGACCTTCCGGTCAGTAAATTCGCGCTCTAACCACTTGGTCCATCTCGCCCTCCCAAATAGGTGTGAACAATTTAGTAAAAAACGAACGCAAAGACCGACCCCATCATTGAACAACGCTCAAGGAAACTCATCTGGTCCAACAGCCTGGTGATGACCCAAAGCAGAAAGGGTATGTATCAACTGAAAGAGGGAGCCTAAAATCAGACCACGGGTCGAATGGCAGATAGGCAAAGTGGAAGATGGCCACCTAGACAGCACTAACAAACTCACTCCACCCAGTGATCTAGACGCTGGTCGTTACTGTGCGCTGGTTTCTAACATGAAATTCGATCAAATCACTTGAGGGATATCTTCTAAGTCCTGTTTTTTTTCGGATTAGCTGGAACACTTTCGTTCATCAACTGAAAGAGGGAGCCTAAAATCAGACCACGGGTCGAATGGCAGATAGGCAAAGTGGAAGATGGCCACCTAGACAGCACTAACAAACTCACTCCACCCAGTGATCTAGACGCTGGTGGTTACTGTGCGCTGGTTTCTAACATGAAATTCGATCAAATCACTTGAGGGATATCTTCTAAGTCCTGTTTTTTTTCGGATTAGCTGGAACAACTTTCGTTCATTCGCAGCCGAATACGAAACCAAAAAAATGACAACAGACCGGAAGATCGGATGGTTCACCTGTGGTTGAAGTATAGCTGTCATGCAACCCGAAAGAGGCACAAGAACTAAGATGCGTGCAGGTTAACTAATTCTGGATCAAGGCGAGCTCACAAGGCGATCAAGGTGCTCATAATTCAGTAGCTCTTTGGACCAATTTAAGCTAAATTCATTTCATGCTGTCTGTAATCCATCAGTTGATGCTGCTACGGATTAGCTTCACGGGTTGAATCCGTGAGAACCGCGCGTGTCGAGCGCGGCGCAGAGGTAGTCATTGTTCACATTTACAAAATTGCCTCCGCGGCGTTTACTACCATCAAACCATTCAACCTAATCCCTTCAGAGTTTGCTTTGTACCAAATAAGGACTGGTCGTAAATTTGGTGAACACAAGCTGAAAGTGATGTGCTGGAAGTTGAACACAGTAAAACGGGTATCGATCGTGCCATTCATTTTGGCGCTTCTCTGTCCTGGGGCCTTGAATGCGTTTTGTAGGCAAAGTTCCACCTCATACGTTCTGAGGTGCTTGGACTAGCTTGTCTTCTCGAAAGGCCTGAATGCCCTATCATGAGAACATAATAACTGCTTGACTCTTTCACACTCGTTCAGACTGTATTCAATTCCACGCGCCACAATAGGCTGAAGGACCCCACATTCAGTTTTCCGCTTGGTCATCTGAATACTGCTCAGTGGTTTGTTATTCCAATGACATAATCAAAAGCTATTAAAAAGACCGATTCATTGATGATCATCACAACATAGGGGCTAGCAGTGATGCTTCACTGGCGTACAACCACAAAGTTCGCCTAACTATATTGGGGTGAAAAGAAGAGAAAAGAGGGGACCAGGCGCTGGCTTATCACAAGCATTCTGGGCATTCCGAGCGCCCAATCAGACATTCCGAACGGAAGCTGACAGCACGAACGTCACAGACGTTGAATAACCACCATTTCTTGCTGTCTCCAGCCAAGAGCCAAAAAAGGTCACGAAGGCCCGAACCTGGAAGGCGGACCGCACCACCAACACCTAAACTCTTGGTATTCTCGCGTTCTTCAGCCAACTCGCGGTCTGCGCCATCCTGAAGGAAGCACAGAGAACAAGAATTGCCTTCGTAGAGTGTTTAGGGGTGTATAAAATGGTCAAGCCACCGAGAGCTCACCATACACTCACACGCTCAGAAGTATATGAAACTAGGGACCGAATTATGTTCACAAACTTTTGGGTATATCCAGCTGAGCAAGTGTGCTTAAGAATACCGACCGACCGACAAAATCGAACGCACTCTTGAAGTCAAGGAATGCCAAGATTGTGGGTTGTTTGGACATATGGGTCTAAGACCTGACGGCGTGTGAAGATGTAGTCACCAAAGCCTCCACCGGGTCGAAATCCCGTTTGATGCTCACAGGTCAACAATTCGCGTGTCGACGCAAGAAGATGAAGATTCAGTGAGGCCAGAAGCTTTGTTAAAATGGGAGTCCAACTGATACCTCTGTGGTTACTACATTCATTGCGAGCAAGCATTTTGAAAACGGACACTATTACCGACCGAACCCAGTTGTCTGGGACAGTCTCCCAAACAGACCCGAATAAGCTAGACAGGCACTGGATGATGAGTCGATCGCCATCCTTGAACAGAGCAGGTGGGAGGTCTCCAGGACAAGTAGCACGATCAGGCTTGAATAGAGATATACACTCGGACACTTCTGAGGCTGAAGGATGCTCCATATTCACAGTCGAGCTAAAATCGGAGCCTTTCGTCCTTTAGTTTTTTGTTTTTCACTCAAATCCCTGGTTGAGAACAACCACATATGCAGTGGGCCTCGACGAGTGGGCGGTCAGTAAGACAATCAATCCAGGGAAGACAAAACATCTATGGAAACCAAGAAAAGTACCAAATGTGTTTCAGGATAACAACGAGGACTTCGACAGTGACTCAGAAGTGGTTTATGTTATTCGAAGATCACCAAAAATTCAGGATACCCATGGGGGCGAGATGGCTCAAGGGGTTAGAGCGTGAACTTACTGACTGGAGGAAGGTCAGTGGTTCGAACCCGACCTCTACCTCTCGACTTCCCCTGCCTAGGCTTGGGTAAACTGGCAGTATCCCAGCCCCGTGCTTCCTTCGGGTGGCATGGCAGCTAGGCACGGAAGGACGTTACAGCTGAACAATTCCAATTTCATGGCAGAAAAGAGCAGAAGAGTCCCTTGGAGAAGAAAACTCTGTTCAGTACACAATGACTGCACCATTTCTTTTCAACCCAGATTAGTTATAAATCGAGTAGACCCCTTCAGGAATGGGTCAAAAGGGTACCATTACATCTTTGTGAAAAACCACACATTCCTGCACTATCGAAAATAACAACGAACAACAACACAACAGACCTGTGGTCCCCTCCAAAGGATCTTGGTTTGCACATGTGGCAAGCTGGAGACGCTTGGTTATCGGGTTCAGTCCCAACCAACCCCATCCGGAGCCCTGAATGCCGATGGTTAGAGCGGACAGCTTGGACTTGAACTCCTCAAAAGACCCGAAATCAGCGATGATCGCATTGGAAAGACTGCCTTTCGGGGTGCCACCTCCTTTGGGACTGAGGTTGTGCCAGAAAATGCTGTGGTTTATATGACCACCTCCATTGAAGCGGACAGCGGGCTGGAACCAAACAAAGCACGATACTGTATTAAAGGGTCCAAACTGAGTACACGGAGCTGAAGTTGGGATCAATCATTACTGATGTGGGTTTTGTAGTGGGGTCAGTAAGCACAGAGCTGTGGGGACGGAGGATTGGGTCTGTGTGTGTATCAGAGTTTGAGCCTCTAACTAAAAACCACAGCCATTTCAGTGGCAAGGAGATGCGGCTTTCTAGAGGAACCAATCCATAAGTCTTGATTCGAAAGTTCGATCAATGAAGCAAAGTATCTTTGAGACGCAGTTAACGATTTAGTGGAGACGAATACATTCCCTGGAATTTCGATTGTTCCTGCTTAAGCTTAATGAACAGTGCAATATCTCGATCAACATGGCCCTTGCGCATTTCAAGCCAGCTATACACCACACTGGCAACATACGTAGATTCGAATTTTGGGAGGCTTCGATTGTAATGAACTGCACAAACCTCAGGAAACATTTGCAAACGGGGTATGGTGAATAACAGCATTGCATAGAAAAGGCCGAGGGATTGTTTAAAACCTCACCCGGATGATGTCATTCTTGGCCATGGCCTCTGCGACTTGCTCTTCAGCGATATTCAGGTTGGACACATAGGTCGCATGGTGTTTGTTATAATGGAGGCGCATGATATCGGCGGATATAGTGGGTTCTAGGGCATTGAAGTCATACGGTAGATCGGGAAGTTTGTGCGCCTGTGCTACTCTAGGATTACCATTCAGATGCCCAAGACCAACAACTGATTGCAGTAAGGGCCTGGTGCTGCGGCAGCCCGCTAACAAATTCTGCATGATAATAACACTTGTAGGGAATCAGTTCTTAAGCGAATGTGATCGCCTGAAGCTCGGACAACAAAATGCTGAAATGAAACAAAAACAGTGGTATCGATCATCAATAAAGGTTAGACCGTCAAACATCGTTTTCTGACAGAAAGATATGCAACGTCATGCAGCCTGAAAGCACTCTTCATTCACAGAAGCTGTTCATAAGACAACCGAAATTGACTCGACGACCCACTCAGACCCTAAAAATGCCCCAGAGTCACCGACGGTGAAACATCAAGTCCCTGTTATATCCTCGACACATTCCCAATCCATAAAGCAACATGGGTCGTAACAACCAAGGAGAACTTCTCGTGCAACTATTGATGATTCACACGAAAATGCTCCACCTCTAGACCTTTCTCACAAGAAATCTTGTTCAACCAACCCTCTAATTTCATCGCCAATATATACACACACGTACAACTAATGACTTTGCATCGGTGACTACAGGTCAGCAGATGTTTCCATCTCAGTTTTCTGCCGGAGAGGATACTGTGATGGGTGGGGCGAAAAGGCGTTCCAAAAGTGTTCTTAACTCTAGACCCACTGAAAATCGTTTGGACCTTGCCATTCACCTGTCACTGTCAACCGCATTTCTTAAAAGCACCCACGTCTAAGATATGATCAGTATTCAAAGTTCTGGTAGCTACCATTATCCGAAAGCCGTGAGCTGTAAGTTGAAACGACACATGGACGAAACTCGCCTGTGGCACTCAAATCCTTTCACGTTCCACCATTGGTTGCGGATTTGTATCCACTCAATACAAACAGTGCACCAAATCTGTGAACTACTTGTGTTACTCAACGTATGATTGGGCGTGAATTTCTTGGTCTAACTAAGGCGGGAATCCACTCCAGTGGGTAACGAGGTATTTTCTCTCTTTGTGGGCTAAGCCGTGAGACTTGGGTTGCAAATGCTGCCTTCCGACCTTCACAATGTAAAACAGCCGCGATTATATCACCCCATACTCCCGATTTAGACCACGTAGCGAAATCGACTTTTTGTTGCATTATAATCCTCGACAGCATGATATCAGTATTCAATACTGTTGCTTCGCCGTCACTGAGAGAGCTGTTGTTGGGAGCTGATACTATTAAATGTTCGATGTCCTCATCAATGGCAGGTGTGTCTCTTGCGAACAGCGTGAATCACAAACAGTGTGCTTCGCGCCGTCACTGAGAGAGCTGTTGTTGGGAGTTGATACTATAAAATGTTCGATGTCCTCATCAATGGCAGGCGTGTCTCTTGCGAACAGTGTGAATCACAAACACCTAATGTGCTTCGAAGTGTTCGACACATTGTCAAAGATAACACCCGTATGATTTTCCTGCGGACCAAACTTGTTCACAGCCATCATCAAGACGACAACATCAGTGCTGACACTGATGGTTCACTACCGTACAGCAACAAGGTTTCCTTAATTATATTCAAAGCCTTAGGGTGAAAAGAAGAGAAAACAGTGGGAAAGAAGGAAGCCTGATGCTGGCCTATCACAAGCGTTCTGAAGTGCCTTAACCCCAATCAGAATTTTGAACGGAAGCTGACAACATGGACGCCACTGACATCTTCCACTGTCTCATGCCAAGTGCAAGAGGTCACCGTAGCCTCATCCTGAAGCCGAATCGCACCAACACTACCTAAACTCTTGTTAATCTCACACCCCACTGGCAAGCCATAAGTTGTCCAACTCGCGGTGCTAATCAGAAGTAGGCATAAAGAACACTGGTTTCGGCGGACGGTGTTTCGGCACGCGTAGCACATGGTTGCAGCGCCACAGTTTATGGTGTTGGAGGTTATCCGCGACTGAACAACCCACCGAACAAACAGATACTCGTTCTTTCATTACCTCGTTAGGAATTCGTTGACGCCATGCAACACTAACAACGCTTCTGAGGCATCGGTTGTCAAAAGCCTGAAAGAGCTTCAGACCGCCTGTCTGCCGAGGCCACGTCTTACAAACACACAACAATACAACTCTTACTGTATTCTGGTGCACGCGACCTTTGAAACTGGTATGCCTTTTTGACGCAAAGTAGCGAACGTAATTCAAGCCTTTGATATTCGCGCACTGACTTCATCAGACACTTCCGTCAGAGCTACAACAACCAACGAGGTATGCGAAATTCCATACAATATCCAGTGCTTCTCCTTGAATTGCAAGGAGACCGCATTGAATGTAACTTTGCACCTTGAAGGTGCAGGACGCATGTCGAAAGGCGGTGACTTGTTCACAGAGAGTTTCGCCTACAATAGCGGTGACAAGAGGTAAAACGTTGTTCGAAACACCATACTAAGACAGTTGACGCCTCCTCTTGAGTCCCCCGTCGATAGCTCTGAACATATTGGTTAAACAACCGGGCAAAGAAGTAATACGCGAGAATCAAGGTTTCGCGTAGATTACGAGTCGTAAGAAGCGTTCGGGATATACCAAAAACTGATAGTGATCCTTGAATTCCAGACGGTTTAATCTGAGGTTCACCGAAAACGTTCGAAGCGATTAGTCCTCTTATTGAGCTCAGAGATCCTCGACCTGGAGATGCTACCCCGAGGCAGCTGTGTTACGTTTTCCTAAAAAGAGGTGATATGGAAAATGTCAACCCCAAAAACTACACACCAATCGTCCAACGGTTGGCCGTGACTTCTGGCGCATTATTCAATACGGTTAAAAGACTTTTAAAATCAAAGGATACGATATCGTTCAAAAGGCACCCGCTGTACATAGCCGTCTCAGAAGTGAGGCAGTAATGCTTTACTCCCTGCATCCTCAGGTTAGCTCAGTCTTCTGAAGCCGAGCAGGTCAGGTTATTTAATCACCTGCTCCAGACAAGGTCCCCGAAGAAAACCATACATCCTCCCACTGACTTGTGGGTCAGACTTTTGAGTCAAAGGCTCGAGGTGGGTACCTCGTCCGAACCCCTTCCTCAATTCGGGAAACCTGGACATATCATTTGCCATAATAGTTCTTTATCCACCAAACACTTTGTCTCAAACACTTCCCATCCCACAAGCAAACGTTGCTGGGTAGTTTGAGTGCCAGTTATCCAACCGATGTGCATTAAGCACTCCACAGCCTGTTAATCAATCTGACAAAGCCTATTGGTGCTATATGGAACGAGGTGCCTGCAGAATAAGGCATGCCGATAACGATCCGAAACTTAAAAAAGGGCACGCGGACCCTGTTTGAAACCCACTATGGTGTCAACCTGGTAGCTGCAGAATCGAATGTGCTTTCTAATCTTATCCTTCGAAGGTTGACTGAACACAAGGAGAGACAGATCCGTGAAAACCAAAATGGGTTTCGTCCTGCGAGACGATGGACTGATCACATATTCACCCTCCGTCAGATTCTGGAACAGTGACACTGTTTCCAGCAACCAACAATGGTTGTGTTCGTTCAGCTGTAGCACCACTTCGGTGCCTAACTGCCACGCTACCCGAAGGAAACACGAGGGCCGGGACACTACCAGGTTTCCCAAGCCTGAACAGGGGATGTCGAGAGGCAGAGGTCGGGTTCGAACCACGGACCTTCCGGTCGGTAAGTTCACGCTCCAACTACTTGGGCCATATCACCCAT
Source organism: Opisthorchis viverrini (assembly GCF_000715545.1). Lineage (NCBI taxonomy): Eukaryota > Metazoa > Platyhelminthes > Trematoda > Opisthorchiida > Opisthorchiidae > Opisthorchis > Opisthorchis viverrini. The sequence goes on along the minus strand of NW_008751930.1, from coordinate 358,338 downwards.
CGTTCACCGGTATGGAAGCTGTCTTTTACTCTGTGGACCGTCGGGTATTGTGGCAGTGTCTGTGGAGCAAAGGTATCCAGTGCGCTGTACGCCAACTCAGGCCGCCGTGTAAAGGTCTACGGGAAGCTCTCTCCTGAGTTTACTACATCAAGCAGTGTCACAAAGGGTCGTCTTATTTCAGCTTTTATCTTCAGCTTTGTCATTGATACGATCACAGAAGACTCACTATCAGCTTCTGATGTCTAGGAGTCGAAGTTCTCCCTGGGCATCCGCCCACAGATATCGAGTACGCATACGACATAGCTCTTTATGGATCTGACCCCGTGATGATGTAAACAATATCAAATAATTTAAATAATTCTGCCCCACAGTTTGGCATGCACTTCACACCTGCAAAGTGAAAAGTGCTGCTGTAAGACTGGGTGGGCGCGGAAGCCAACCTCATGTTTGGGGATAAGCCCGTTGAGATAGTGGACTAATCTGTTTACCTGGGCAGCTGGATTAGTCCGGGTGGTCTCGCAGGATCAGGAAAACCAGAGCAGCTTTTATGAACCTGCGTCACCTGTGGCGTGAGCATATTATCACTTTGTCCGTCAATGGCTGAGTTTACAATGCTGCCGTACGTCCCATACGGGCCAAAAACCTAGTCGCTGCGCGCCGAGAACGTCAAAAGACTTCCATCAATATCTTCGGAGCATTGCCCGAATCTGGTGGGAACACCGGATCCACACTGCTGAAGTCCTTCGAACAGTTTTCGGAAGAAATAACTCGCCTACAGTAGATGAACTGATCACTCTGCATCGGTTGCGCTGGCTTGGCCACGACCTCCGTATGTCAGGCGACCGACTTTTTCGAAGCGTTCTTTTCGCACAACCACGTGAAGGGTGGAAACGAGCCAGTGAAGGTCAAACAATGACTTGACACCGAGGTATAGAAGCCACTGCCAGCAAACTCAGCTACGCTCGTCGTTACCGCCTTCCTGGATGGAGACCCCGAAACGGGCCATATCAATGGTTAGAGACATTGTCACATGTGGCCCGGTCGCGCCCTCAATGGCGTTCTTGGATCCAAGCTATTACTTTCAATGCATAGTCACCTTCCCAATCCGCCCATTTGAAAATCCACAGAAAGAGGTACTTACGCACGTATTTATGAGCCCTCCACATCTAGTGCGCAGCCTGTCCGACCTGTTTGCTTGCATTTGGGAAAAGGAGTCTGTCCCAGACAACTGGGGAGAATCGGTGATAGTGCCCATTTTCATAAAAGGGGCGCGTAGTGAGTGTGGTAACCACAGGGGGATCAGCTTGACTCCGGTTGTAACGAGACTGTTGGCGTCAATTGTGCTTCGTCGCCTTACGGTGGCTC
>NW_008751930.1:348755-356113 GCF_000715545.1 Opisthorchis viverrini | reverse complement strand
TGGCAGGCAACTACAACGACTGTACGATAAGTACGCGGTTCTTACAGTTGATAATGATGCTGATGATGGCGTATTCTGTGTCAAACAGGCAAACAGGCAATACTGCCTTAGACCCTAATCTCCCTTAAAATCGATGGATGCTATCTCTGAAACACGTACACAAGACCCAAACGCTGTTACGCATCTCATAATTCCACGGGCGAACGCAGTTGTTCCATATTTCTTCCCCCATGGGATCAGTGATCCACAGGCGATGAATCATCGATTACATGGCGCCGGAGTTGGACTCAGCCCCTCATCACCATCATCGACAGCACAACATCAGTGTTCAACACCGATGCTTCACTGCCGTACGACCGTGATATATTTGAAAGCCTTGTTATGAATCAAAGAATAAAGGTGGGTGAGGAAGGGACTTAGCACCAGCTTATTGCATTCATTCTGAGGTGCTTATATCTCCGGACACTTATTCACGTAATCCGGATAGAAACTGACAACAAAAAAGCGACTGACATCGATTAGCAACCATATCTCGCAGCGTCTCCGACCAGGCGCAGTGGGAATCACGTGGTCCCCATCCTGAGAGGCGAGTAGCGCCGACAACACTCAAGCATTTGGTAATCTCTTTTATACCCCTCTGCCAAGTCAAAGGGTGACACTGCTTCCGCCAATCTGAATTGGGTACAGAAAACAGCAGACTCTTCGGTAAACAATGGTTCGGCATACACAATACATGGCCTAACCAACACATATTCTGGTGCTAGGCAAATTCTTCAATGGAAGTCCCGGTTGCACAACCGAAAACTCGCTAACCGCCACGTTACGGATTCTCCGACACCAATCTACACGAGCCATGATCTTGAGACGACTGTCGAACAACCGCTGATCGAACAGGCTAAGTCTCTCGGCAATGCAAATAAAACAACTCGGACTATAGCCTGATACATAAGCCCCTTGAGATGCAGGTATATACCGCTTTGACGCCATCGGTGTCTCAAATTAGCAAACGCACCCCGAGCCTGGCAGATCCGTACATTGTACTCATCTGTCACAACTAGAACTAATACCTCCGAGGTACGCAGAATGCTTTATAACTTCGAGTGCCTCTCCCCGGATTGCAGGCGGCGTGTTCAGTGACTGCATGTCCGCGAACATAACCTTACACTTTGTGGGTGCAAAGTGCAAAACAAAGGACGTTTGTCACTTCATCCAAAACCCGGTGCACCTTCTCTCCGAAGACGAGAACGATATCGTCTGCATATTTCAGACCGACAAGGCTCTCGTCAGAGGCTATTTATGTTCCCGAACTTCAGGGACATTCCTTAGTGGGCAAGCGTATCAAGAAGAACAGACCGGTCAACCGAGTCGAATGTGCCTTAAAAATTTGAATTGTGGGTCACTTATACTCAGCCCCTGAGCTTCGCTGTACTGGATGGCAGTGAACAATCGTCTTTGCGCCGTCCGTTTATCCAGCTCAATCAAACTCACTACCCGTCTACGGTGTCGGCGTATGCCTCACCGGACTGCAGTTCTAACGCAGGAATCACATCTGGGAGGTCACTTGGGGGTCGAATCTCGTCGCACAGACAACGGGAAGCGACTCCTCCAGTTATGTGCGGAAAATCAACTGTTTTTAGCCAGCACGAACTTTCAGCAGAAACGTTCGCATCGAATAGCCTGCAAGCCACGAAGGGCAAATCAACCGTAGATCCATTTGGGCTAGCTGGTTATCAGCTAACAGTGGAGAACCACGATTCAAGACCACCGTTCCTTCTGAGGTACTTGATCCCGATTACGCCACGGTGCCAGCACGCCCTGGAATGCAGTTGCCACTTATTTATGGCAGATCTAGTGATCCCCACCTAAGCCGTTTCCAACTCCTTCTGAGGTACTTGATCCCGATTACGCCATGGTGCGAGTACGCCCTGGAATGCAGTTGCCAATTATTTATGGCAGATCTAGTGAACCCACCCAAGCCGTTTCCAACTACTGGGAAGTTCTCCCGCCAGTTAGCTCAGACAGTATGTTGACGACACCGCTGTCCTTGGTTCAGATTTTTCAAAAATGCTAACAAATTTAAATAACCTAAACAACTCTGTATCATGGTTTAGTATGCGCTTGACCCTGCCATGAGACTGGATGCGATCAAACTCAAATCTCATGACTTCAGACGAGCCAATCGACGTGGTGGATAACTTTATCTGGAAAAATGACTAAGTTCCGGTGGGAGGCAGAGTTGGGATTACTTCTCGAATCAGGAAGACCAGGGCACTTTTGCCAACTTTTGACACCTATGGTAGAGGCGTGACTTCACCCCATTTGGCAAGGGCAAAGCTTACAATACGACAGTGCGGTTTACCCTGCTTTGTGGGGCCTCCACACGCTGAGGAAATACGAAAGATGCCAGTGGTTCACAATCGGTGTGCGCGAAGCATTAGTCCCGTCGGGTCGGATGGGAACACCGGATTAGTAATGCTGCGGTATGTCAGATGATTTAAGGAAGCAGGGAACTTTCATGGGATAGATGAATTACTCACGCTCCGTAAGTTAAGCTGGTTGGGATAAGTACTTCACATGCCGGGAGAATGTGACTTTCAGAGCTCTATTCGTCGAGCTCTGTGTTCAGTGGGACCATACCGTTCAGCTTTACCACCCTATCAGTGCCTAGCTGTCATGCCACCCAAAGGAAGCATGAGGGCTGGGATACTTCCAGGTTGCCCCAGGAGAAGCCGAGATGCACAGCCAAACCACGCTCTTTCCGGTCAGTAAATTCGCGCCCGAGCCGCCGACCTATCCCGCCCCGCGTACTGAGTGGAAGCTATTACCACAACTTTCCGATTTTTTGTGACCTGTGAACAATTCATGAAAGGCGCGGTAGGATTTTGATCACAAACAGAACGTTTATTTGGTTTCATCATCACCATCAACGACAGCATGACATCAGTGCTCAACACCGATGCTTCACTGCCGTACAGCCATGACCTATTTGAAAGCCTTATTGTAAAGAAAAGAATAAAGGTGGATGGGGAGGGACTTAGTGCTAGCTTAACACAATCATTCCGAGGTGCCTACACCTCCAGACATTCATTCAGGCAATCTGGACAGAAACTGACAACAAGAACGCCACTGACATCGGGTGCCAGCCATATCTTGTAGTGTCTCCAACCAGGCACAGTGAGGATCACGCGGTCCCCATCCTGGAAGAAGAAATCATGCCATCGACCGGGTCGCCTTAATCCCCGAATGCAGCAGGATGGGGAAACGAAATCAGACAGTAACTTGGTTCTGACACCATAGCCTGTTTTAGTGGCGCGCTCGCCCAGTCGTATAATAGCACTTCGTACTTTGAGGGTGAGAGACGCAATTCGAAACGCATGGTAACATCACTTAGGTTATTTGGTGTGTTTCTTATCTGAATGGAAACTGAAAGAAGTAGCGCAACATTGGCCAAATATTCAATGAATTTAAGGGCTTCCCAGGAAAGAAGGTCCAAAATTAGGGTGAAAGACAACAAAAGTTTCTCACTTAATTAATCCACTATTAGGTTATGGAGAAAAGGTGACAAACAGTAAGCCTGAAGGGCACCACTTTTGGTCATGTTGGGAGAGTATTCCCAGCAGACCTTAACGCGCCCGCAGGTATATAGTATGATGGTTGGAGGACTGTGAAGAAAATGCGTGGCACACCATTGAAAGATAGACATCCCCACAAAGCAGCGCGACCGAGCCGGACATTACGTTCAGACATGAGAACAACAATTATTGTTTTTCTGTGTGACGATGCTCCAGCAGTTGTCGTGAGGTAGAGATATGGTAAATGCAGCCACGACCCGAACGGAACTCTGCTTGGTTTTCACGGCTCTCCTCACAAAGGTGCTGGTATTCCTGCGTGGGATCATATCTGTGGGCAACTTGGAAGCGATCATGATCAAACGTAAGGCGACGAAGCACAATTGACGCCAACAGTCTCGTTACAACCGGAGTCAAGCTGACCCCCCTGTGGTTACCACACTCACTACGCGCCCCTTTTATGAAAATGGGCACTATCACCGATTCTCCCCAGTTGTCTGGGACGACTCCTTTTACAGCGTTTTTGAGTGTTTGTTCCAGTCGCACTCCGTCTTTGCCTAAGAAGTAATGTCTTTCTCAGTACAATCCCCGGCGACTTACAGGATCTCTACATGCATGTGATGAAAGTGTTGTTGACACCAATCAGTGATACTTAAAGCGCCATTCAGCGACTGTGTACAACTATACGGTCGAAAGTGAGGTATTTATTGTGCAGTTTCAATTTGTATGGGACGAACTAACGAGAAATCTTTAGGAGGTAATAGAATCAGCCAGAGCTGAATAGTGGGAAGGAATTGTTCAACTGTGGCATCCTATCCGTGTCTAGCTGTATCGTTCAACGGTTGGCAAGAGGGGGTAAAGGAAGGTCGGCGAATAGCTGAGGTAATAGAATCAGCCAGAGCTGAATAGTGCACGGGAATTGTTCAACTGTGGCATCCTATCCGTGTCTAGCTGTATCGTTCAACGGTTGGCAAGAGGGTGTAAAGGAAGGTCGGTCAGCGAATAGCTGCAACACCGAATGATATATCCCGGTTGCCGAAGCTGAAGAAGGGGATTTGTATGAGGTAGCAAAACTTGAGCCTCTGACACAAAAGTCCTTCTCCTGAACCTCACGAGCTGACGTTCTCGTCAAAACAACCAAAAAAGACGCACAAGGTATATTGACGCCCAAAACCGAGTCAAGAACACTTGTAGAGCGCGTCATACATATAGAGTAGGCCGCGACAACCTGGAAAATCGGATGACGCGCGAAAGCTCGGTCACAACAGGTCAGGGGTGGAGGCACGAAACAGGCTTCCGCTGGGCACCAATTCAGCCGACCCCAAACTCATGACCAAGCCGATTGTGGTCATATCCCGTTGTGCTCCCGAAAGCAGGCCGACGAAACCAGCTGCGTCTCCGGACAGCAGTTTTTATTCGACCACCACAGGCCTCTCGCCCACCAAAAGCAGTGATGTTCTGGAGGAGGCAAATCTCACATGCAAGCAGCGCCCAAAGTACGTGGAGCTATCAACGCTTATCTCCGCAACAGCTGCAGCCATGCACTCCTTAACAAAGCCACAGCCTCTGAACTGTACTAAGACAGATGTGCGGAAACAAGCAGCGAAGCCAATCGTCAGCTCCACTCCGTCAAAAGGACCTCTCTGCTTGTGGACATAACCGTCGCCCAGGACCCCGACAACCTAAGCCATAAACATGACTACAGCCATCCGGAAATTCCCTCGTACATCGAGTTGGCCATGCTGATCGCTGGCGGATTGGGTGTCCACACAAACACGAAAGACGAGCGGCTGCAGCCAAACAAGCCACATAAAATCTAGCTGGCTACAAGGTGCAGTCCTCCGCGAAAACGAGCCTCTTAGGAGCGCCACCAAAATCATTATTTCTTGGTGCCGCCACCCAGCGCCCAGAAACTCACAGAGACACTTTTCCGGCCGAACCGCGCCAAAACACCCAAGAATTTAGGAAGGCGAAAGCTTGCCGCAACTCTTTGATTAACAGCAAATCTGGTCGCCAAAATGGGGTGCTGAAAGAGCTACACACAGCATCGGTCGAAATAATCGTCAACGGGGAAAAAGACTTCGTCCCCCAAAGCCTAAAGGCCCCAGCAAACCGGGCTCCCACGGAACGAAAAAAACCTCGCAAGCGAAAAGCGCCCTCAAAAACCACGGAGAGAGAAAGCAGATGACATCGCCCCAGAGGACCTTTTGGAGCCTTGGTCTTAAACCCGACGCACAACTATTAAGTCTGCTGACCATTCTGGTCACTCAACTTTTGGCTGCTCACCCTCAAAGGCAGAGGAGACGGTGCTGAAATGCTTGTCCACAAACTGCCTTAACCTTTTCAATAAACTCGGCTTGTCTTGAACAACCGTCCATAATCGCACTCACATAGACTTGGCTCACGCCAGATGTCTCTGACGCGGAGATCTCGATTACAGGGTTACTCCATTTTTCGAGCCGTCTCAAAACGAGCAAGGGCAGGTGGGGTTGCCATGTACTTACATGCGACCCTATCAACCCCGATCGTCTTCTCTGAGACCGTCCCTGCACATTTTTGCGATGAACTGTGGGTCCAAATCCCGCTGCGCGGGTCCGAATATCTCCTTCTCGGTGTGGTCCACCGTAGCCCTTCGAGTACCCTGAAGATGACCAATTCCTCATGCAAACCCTTGGGCAACTCTCCTCCGACTACGACTTCACACATCAGCTAGTAGGTGACTTCAACGCCCCAAAGACCTCCTGGATTGAGCTTTAGCGCGTCGAATCAGGCAGACTTTTTGCAGCGGCGCTGTTTGAAGCCGTTCAACAGAGCGCTTGGACCCAACATGTCGTTGCACTCACCAGATACCGCACAGGCCGAAAACCATCCCTCCTGGATTTGATTTTCACCAACGAAAGGCACTTCATCGATTAGGTAACAATTAGCGCTCCACTGGGACATAGCGACCCCTGTGTGCTGACATTTGATTTCATCTGCTATTAGGCCAGAAATCCCGAACTTCAAACGTGATTTCGACACTTCTGCCGTGCAGACTTCCCAGGAATGCGCGTCTTTCTTGAACAAGTCACATTGAGACCAGCTCCCGCGGAACAACTATATAGCAACATTGTCCAGAAAGTTCACGAGGCTTACGTTTCAAACAAAACCAGCACGCACTCGAATGGACCGCAGGCGGCCAAAATGTATTCGACGACTTCTGGAAAGAATATCCCAACTCTTTTTCAAAAAGCCGACTACAGAGGACACAGAAGATGAGCTGGCATTTCGTAAAATGCGGAACCGCTGTAAATCAGAATTCCGCAAATGGAACATACAAACACAAGCCACCATCCTGGACTCCGCCCGAAAAAACAAAAACGTCTTGTTCAACTACATGAGACATCGCCGCAGAAACAAGCCGTCCGCGTTCTCCTTGAGGGACAGAAACGGGGAACCGACGAATGACCCAAAAGTGGTATCTGAGGTTTACAGAGAACACTGTGCGTGTCTATACTCAGCTCCCGCGTCTTCGTCACATCCACTCTTGTCAAGGCGGAACTACGAACAGCCTCTAACCGGCCTGGTCTTTACAGTGGAGGACATTCGTCAACTCTTGCACAAGATCAACCCAGTCTGCGCGTTGGGGCACGACGAGGTCCATCCAAGGATCATGAAAGAAACGCCCTCCACACTGGCAAATCATCTACACCTGGTGTTCCGTCAGTCGCTTGACGAAGGCCGCTCTCCCTCTGCTTGGACGGAAGCGATTGTCATGCCAATCTACAAAACTGGTGACCGACTATCGCC
>NW_008751930.1:314546-348231 GCF_000715545.1 Opisthorchis viverrini | reverse complement strand
CTTCCAAGTGGATGTAGACGCTGCCAAGCAGTGGTCGTTGGACTGGCACCTTCCTCTGAATGACGGAAAGTGCGTCCATTTGTCGTTTGGAGGAGACTCAGCGAATGCCTTTGTTATGCATGGTGAGAAAGGACCAGAAAACATCACGAGGATAGATGCCAAAAAGGGTTTGGGCATCTGGGTCTCCTCAAACTTGTCCTTCTCACTGCATAACGAGAAATCGGCCCAAAAGGCATTCGCCACTTTACAGATGATCCGACGCACCTTCCCCCGTATTACTGGCATGGACTTCCAAACGCTCTATAGGGTCTACGTCAGACCGCTCCTGGAATACGCCAACCAAGTTGTCTCTCAGGACGCTTCATTAGAAATTTTTTTTCTCACTTCGGGTAACAGGTGCGTGGAATGACCTTCCTCCGGCGGTTGTTCGTGCTCCTTCTAGAACCCAAAGCAAAGCACTATTAGACGCTTATTTATGCGAATCCTCGCGCTGGCAAGCATACTGCCCCGCGCCCAGAACATAAAGAGCAGTGCCCTTTTTTCTTTTCACTTGTGCCTTTCAGGTGAACGACAGCCACTGACCAACAAAAACAAAAGCGACCCGGGAAACTTGGGCAATAGCATCGATCCTGCGTATCAATCCGCGAGTCCGTGACTTCCGGACGCCCCATTGGTAACCGGCATTCGGCCGATACTGACTGAGTCGTGATTGGCTATTGGGTTCAGAACTTCGACTAATCATATATCGTCCTGATGTCGGATCAGCATGCGTCCCGGACTTTTGGCCAATCTTGTGTGTGATAGCATTCTTGGCCGTAGTAGCGCCCAGCTGTGAGCGCTAAAGCGTGATGCGTGTGAAATTTCGCCTAACACGTACCCACAAAGTAGTGGCTTCAACCTATTGAAATAGCGCAGTGACCTCACATGTATTTTCTGGTAGCCGCCAGAACGTCATCGTGCATGCGGCCAGAGCCATGACATCAGCTGAGCGCAGCTACTCTCAGAGAAAAAGGAAGCTTTGATGATCGTCTTTGCCGTCCAAAGTATCATAAAATGCTCCAAGCCAGTTAGCTCAACTACCTGACCGATTACAGGCCACTCCTTGCTGTGTTTGGCTCGAACAAAGAAACCAGGTACATACTGGCAAAGGCCTCCAGTAATGGCGCACTCTGCTTCGGAAACATGACCTCAAGACCAAATACAAGTCCACCACCAGCCTCAGACAAGCCGACGCACAGTCGCGACTCAGTGATTCAAGTGGGTCAGAACCAGAGGATAATCTGATCGCAACAATTGCCTTGCAACCGGAGGTTAACCGCGTCGTATCTGATCAGCTAACATTCCCTCAATGACTTCCGATATCGTCCGCAAGGCTACCGACCAAGACCATGTGCTGCAGTAGGTCATTAAGTACCACGCAATCAGTGACCACGGTTGTTCACGCTCCTTCTAGAACCCAGTTTAAAGCACTATTAGACGCTTATTTATGCGAATCCTCGCGCTGGCAAGCATACTGCCCCGCGCCCAGAACATAAAGAGCAGTGCTACACCCTTTTTTCACTTGTGCCTTTCAGGTGAACGACAGCCACTGACCAACAAAAACAAAAGCGACCCGGGAAACTTGGGCAATAGCATCGATCCTGCGTATCAATCCGCGAGTCCGTGACTTCCGGACGCCCCACTGGTAACCGGCATTCGGTCGATACTGACTGGGTCCTGATTGGCTTTTGGGTTCAGAACTTCGACTAATCATATATCGTCCTGATGTCGGATCAGCATGCGTCCCGGACTTTTGGCCAATCTTGTGTGTGATAGCATTCTCGGCCGTAGTAGAGCCCAGCTGTGAGCGCTAAAGCGTGATGCGTGTGAAATTTCGCCTAACACGTACCCACAAAGTAGTGGCTTCAACCTATTGAAATAGCGCACTGACCTCACATGTATTTTCTGGTAGCCGCCAGAACGCCATCGTGCATGCGGCCAGAGCCATGACATCAGCTGAGCGCAGCTACTCTCAGAGAAAAAGGAAGCTTTGATGATCGTCTTTGCCGTCCAAAGTATCATAAAATGCTCCAAGCCAGTTAGCTCAACTACCTGACCGATGACAGGCCACTCCTTGCTGTGTTTGGCTCGAACAAAGAAACCAGGTACATACTGGCAAAGGCCTCCAGTAATGGCGCACTCTGCTTCGGAAACATGACCTCAAGACCAAATACAAGTCCACCACCAGCCTCAGACAAGCCGACGCACAGTCGCGACTCAGTGATTCAAGTGGGTCAGAACCAGAGGATAATCTGATCGCAACAATTGCTTGCAACCGGGAGGTTAACCGCGTCGTATCTGATCAGCTAACATTCCCTCAATGACTTCCGATATCGTCCGCAAGGCTACCGACCAAGACCATGTGCTGCAGTAGGTCATTAAGTACCACGCAATCAGTGACCACGTACCCGCCCAAAAGACGAGCTAAGACCTTACTTCAACCGGTGTGACACAATGTCACTAGCTGATGGGCGCCTTTCGTATTCAGAACGCGTTGTTATCCCTAAGAATTTGCAGTCAACTGTCCTTGAGCATTTTCATGTAGGGCAAACGCAGGATGGAGGTCCTTGCTTGGAGTTACTTTCACTCGCCTAAGGTGGACTCCCAGATCGAGCAATCGTCAAAATCCTGTCTGTGGTGAAGCATCCAGGTCACACGTGAAAACCCACCTACGATCGTGGCCACAACCGGCCGAACCATGATCTCGTCTTTACATCAACTATGCAGGTCCAGTTGGTGGCCAATACTTTCCGGTCGTAATCGATACCTAAAACAAGTGTCCGGGAATTTCTCATTGAACAACCCCACAAATGCTGCTGCTGTTCTAGAACTCCGACGACTGTTTAGTCGCTTTGAAACACCAGGAACAATTTTAGCTGACAACAGTAGCCAGTTCACGCCGCCAGACTTTGCAGACTTTTGTCGGGAGTATGGCACAACCTATGCCCGTTCACCGCCGTTTCATCCACAGCCTAACTGCCAGGCGTAACTCATCGATGACACTCCAAAGCGGGTACATCAAAAGTCCAGAGGAAAGGAACCGAGTGAAGAGATTTTGAAAAGGTTTCTGCTGGCATAGCAAGCGCCTTGAAACCCTAGCTCCCCTGGTGGAGTGTGGCTAGCTGAAGCACTGCTCTGACATAAGCTGCTGACATGAACTAACAGTGATAACCATTGCTGGCCATGAACGAATATCGGCGGTTGAGTGAATGGCCGGTCACAACTGGGAAAAATGTAGATGGAGATGGAATAATTCGAAGTAGAAGCAGATGACAAGTTTTGTCTAGAAAATTTGGTTGAGCCTGAACCTAAATAGATTCACTAGCACCACTGTTGTAGGAAAGTCTGTCCAAATCATGGGTTCGATTGAGAGATTTCGCAAATGCATAGGATGAAACAAAGATCATACATGTAATTGGATTTGTGAAAGATGCAAGCCGAAATCGCACCAAAAACCAGGTTGGACAAACCGAACGAAAGTTACACTGGGTTAAAGTGAAATAGTCCCAGAGTTAGGGCTTCTGAAGAAAATGGTAGCGGAAGTGTCATCCCGCTGGGGATAGCGGTGCCATGCCATCATACTTCGATTTCTAGACAGCCCTGTAGCGGACGTCAAGGCTGCCGCAGTCAGAGAGAGATACGCATTTCCGTAACGGCTGGACCTTGGTTAGACGAGCAGATTGGCGGAAAACCACGAACACTTCCCAATCAGTAGAAGGATCATGTGAATGTGGACTTGGGACGAGCCTGCCTGAATGAATAACAGTTGTACGTGGCGTTTCATCAACTGCAGCCAAGGCTTGTAGCTTGAGAAGGGGGATGAGGGTGGAAAATGATGCGAGCAGTAGCGTCTGGTGAATGTCAGGAAGCATCAGATAAGACGGTGTCGAACAGAAAAGAAAACTAAAAAGTGGATGACATTGGGCTAAATGAGAAGAAGAAAGGCTGAATTTTGTTGCCTGACCTAGAAACCAAGTACCAGCTGGGTCAGGATAACTGTCTGATTTTAGGAAGTTAAGGACTTGGCCGCAGAGATATCCAGCAGGGAGGTTAGTCATCAGATGAGTTGTAACGGGTGGGTACATTGTGAGATTTAATGGCGACGGCTTTTAGCTGACCAAGGAGATCCAATCATAAGATCTCCGTTTTGCAGATGAGGGCTTCGCTGTAAACAGGGACAGCGGACAAATAATAAGCGGTCATTCACCAGCTTTCGAGATTATGGATAAGTACCGTAGTTTATCTTGGACCTACTACGTCATCTTAACAGGAGGGTAAGAGTGTGGATCGCCGGTCAGTGACTGTTGGTTTTCCTTCCATTTCATGCACACTAGCTTTGGAATTATCTAGGTATGTGTTAATCCGAGACTCCTCCAGTAATCGAGATTGATGAGAGCTCTACATCGGAACCGGAAGGGAGATGCAAGCCCATTACTGTCAAACAGTTTGAAGTGAGTTAGAGCGCTCTATCGACAGATCGAATAGTGATGGGATTGAGAGCTGAGCTTTTTGGACACGACGCGATTCGCTGGGCGCAATAGGTGAATGAACGGTGCAGATCGCATGTCTACTAGCCGCTCAGAGGAAGGCGGGAGTGGTTGCATTGTCAGCTAATTCGATTCAGGTTTAAGGATGTTTGTTAACGAAGCAATGAAAACTGAAACTTTCGGCTCTCATTTGAACTATATCAGGAGCGACTCAGCTTAAGCCTTGGCCACCAATGCAATCCGACGGTTTAGATAGGATTTCGGAGGTGGACGTCGATGGTATTGCGTCGAAATGGACGACCAGCTGCATGAGATACAAACTTGTAGGTCAGACTGTTGGAAGTGAAAAAACGGGACAGGTCTCAACCCATCATGCGTCTAGGAACTTGGGTCTCTAACCTAATATTGTAGATTATAAGGGAGTCTGGTTTCTGGGAATGAGTGCATGAAAGTAGGCCCGTTATTTAAGCGAGGGAGCTATTTGAATAAATGTTGGATGATTTCAAGTTACGGTGGGGAACGTGGACTAGATGTGCCTTGTTAGCCAAGATGTGGGTATCTAGGAGTAGAAATCTGTCGTGCAACGCGTTCTGGCAAGCTTATGCTTCAAGGAAGCGTAGCAAAATGGGGAAGAGTCCGAGGGTGGGTGGGTGTTGCTGTTGAGGGAGCACTATACCTACGTTTTTAATTAGTGTACATGAATTACGCAAAACGCGAATGACAGGCCAGGGTCCAAAAATATTTCACGTCGGATCTTGAGGTTCTGGTTTCGCGGCTCTCACATCAAACTATTTTTGCTTCAGCGCACGAATGCTTGTGTAGCGCAACTTCTCATCTAATCAATGAAGCTTATTAAGGTCTGGAGACCCCCCAACCATCCAGTCGACGTATTGTGGAATCGGTGCGTAAACAGCTTCTCGCGACTTTGCAAACTATGTCACTTGGCTTCAAAAAATGAGGTAGCCCGAATTATGATATATTTCGATATCCAGAGTGAGGTGCAAGCCTGGCATTGTCAAGAGAGCAGTTCAGCAGACCGATGGGTGGAGTTGGGTGCCGATTGTTATAACCGCTCCTGTGGCATTTTGTAGACCTACGTCAACTCTACCTACTGCAAGACTCCTGCCAGAGTGGTTCAGAATTCGAGGAGCAGAAAAACAGAGTTGCTGCTCAGACCGCTGACTCAATCTTCACGTAACCCAATTGCCGAAATTGTTGTTCATTCCTATTGAGAATCAGTGGCGCTAAGCGTTCATTATAATACTACTTCGTTTCCTTGCGGCTTGCTCTGTTTGTTTTGCTTTTGCTCAAGGTCTGCTTATTCCTTAATAGGTGATGTCAAGATGTGTTGGTTGTTACCTTCCGCTTGCAAGTTCGAGCGTTAGCTGCGACGGAAATGGATATCAGCCTGGGATGGAAAACAGCTTCTTTTGAATAGTAAGCAAGTGTGTTATCTGACACACCAAACTGACGCCTCGGAAAACCTGACTTTTCTATAACATTTATATCGTACTTTCCCAGTTGCCTTCGATGAGATTCGTTTTAAATGGACCTAAGCGAACAATCTGATCTGACAATCGCAACGACCCGCAGCATGCTTAAGGGAGTTCCTTGCCTCCCGAATATAATGATCATATATTTTCGAACTTCATCTGTGTATGCGGCCAAGTTACTCAGACTGACAATCAGCATCTGTACGCTTGTATATCACTTGGTACTTACTTGTTACTGCTTCTTGAAAGCCTCGCTGCTTCACTGACCATTTCCTTCTCCTGTTGATTTCGCTTCCATTGACTGTAAGGTTATCCTAATTAACTGTTTTCGATACACACTTCGAAAGTGCTGGTCCTTGGAAGCTCTTAATACGGCATCTACCACCGTCGTTCTTCTGTTCCTACTGCCCACCGAACAGGAACTGTGTATAACCCGAAAGGCGCAATTTTCCTGCGGGATCTTACACCCACTTTGTACGGCTTCAACCACCGAACTCGGCGAACAGATCAACAGCCACCTGATCAACAACCAACAAACTCACCCGGACCACCAATATTTTAACATATTACCAACCGCCATATTCCCCCCAAAGTACTGTGTTAGCCAACGACTCGTTCCAACCGCAAAGACCTAGGTCTCGTTGGCATTTTCTACCAGCTAGGAGAGACTTTCCTTCAGTATTTATCTCGTCGAGGATCGCTATGAATCGGAACAGCCCCGATATAGTCTAGGGGCGAATATGACTACGAGACACTTGTTAATCCAGTGGTTTTCTGCGCATGATTAAGGCTCAACCCACGGTCCATCGCAAATTTTGCTCAGTTGTCCGTCTGAGGAAGCCAGCTTTCTTGAAAGTGGCCGCACACTAGCAATTTTAGACAAATTTACCCTAAATATAATGAAATTATTTTCCGGTCTGTTATACGGAGTCCTTTTGGGGACTGAAGGAAGCCGAGATTATACCATTGAGGGGCTCTGTGAAATTTCGAACAGCATGAATAGCATACATACACGTTCACTCAAGGTAAGGTCTTCCGTATTCCGCCAGGCTATGCTGCATATCTGTGGCAGGCAACAGTTTGCGCCTTCCCGGCCTTCTGCAGAAAGAACGGAGAAAACGTCCATAGGACTCAGTGGCGTCAGTTTCTATAAATCCAAAGTTCATCTCTCGAAGCTACTTATCGAAGCCGATTAGGGCGACGTGCCAAAATGATGCCATCCAGTGTTACCTTATGTGCGCTAATCAAATAGCGCCTCTTCATTGTACCTAATGGCTTGGTTTTTCAATTCATGTAGCGGACAGTCCAGTAACTCTGGATTTTCAGCTTCTGCAAACCACACAATTGCTAAAATATCGCCATTATCGTCCCATCAGTGTCCGACGAATTAAACCGATGCTTTGGAAACTACGATGCTTTCGATGTAGGATTATGGCTGAAATTTGTGTTCAATGCACTAAACTGCTGTTCTTCCTTGTGAATGCTTTGTTAAAGTGAGTGACTTTGTAGATTGATCTACACCTTGGATGTGCAAGCGGTTCTTGCTGAGACTTTGTACCCCGAATTCTCGGTTGTTGTTGAGATTCTTAGTTGTAAGGACACAGACAGATTCACCGGCTACCAAATGCTGCAGTTTACAAGACGGTGTTCCATGCTTAAACAGAGCCCGTCAGACCCTCAGCTCGTCCATAGTTGGCTACTGGTTCATAGACAGTCGATCGTACAACTTTTTGACTGTGATAAAGATTATTGAAGGAGAGAGGAAACCAAACTGCCGGTGCTTCGCGTACTGTTTGGCATTTGCCATTCTCAGTGAACTACCACTTCTGATTCCTGAAATTTCGGGGGGTTCGAACGGCTTCCGCTGGATATGAAGTCCAATCACTCATAGCGCAAAAAGTGTTGGTGATTTTTGCCTGCTGCGTGCACAGATACGATCTGGGTTTTCCGCATCTTCTTGCTCTGAATGACGGAAAATGCGTCCATATGTCTTCTGGAAGAGTTTCAGCGAATGCCTTTGACAAGCATGTTGAGGAACTTCACGATGGTAGGCGCCAAAAAAGATTTGAGTTTCTGGCTCGCTTGAAACCTGTCTTTCTCACCGCACCACGGGAAACAGACCCAGAAGGTATTCGCCGTTCTATGGTTGATTCGGCGCGCCTTCTCGCGTATGACTCGCCTGGACTTCCAAATACCCTTTGGGGCATTCGTCAGACCAGTCCTTGAATACGCTAAAAAGTTCTTTTAGGGGCGCAATAATCACGTCACCCTCATTGAACGTATCCAGGGAGCCGCCTCGAAAATGGTAGCCGGCCTGGAACCCGGGGATAGCCCAGCGCGTTTCGCGGTGCTTAGCCTCTTTCCCCTTGAGTATCGTCCCCTCCGAGGGCACCTAGATCTTACTTATGCCCTGTTTGAACAGAGCTTCGCCAACAGGTTTTTCACCATTGACCCAGCAACTGCATGGTGAGAAGATTTTCAAGCTCAGAGCGCACGCATTTATAAGGCAAAATTTTTCTTATTTCGGGTAGTGGCTGCAATGACCTTCTTCCGATGGTTGTCCACGCTCTTTCTAGAACCCAGTTCAGGGCACTATAAGGCATTTATTTATGTGAGCCCTCACGCTGGCAAGCATAATGCTGTGGATGACGAAATGCGGAAAGCCACACAACGAAAACATCCGAATTTGAGTCCTCAACTTGCTGAGTGATGGCAGTTCGAATTTGGAGCTGAACGTCGCGCTAACCTATGGATGAAAATTCATCATAGCCAATTACAGCAAAGTAAGGCAGTTTATGATGCTTTCTGGTTTGAGCATAAATAAAGAGAAACGGAGTATTTTAACGCAAAATTCTTTCCTACGCGCACAACTGTTTGAGGGTCTACGTCCCCTGGATTAACACGTTTTTTAGCAGCCACCTGTAGGTTTCAATTTCGTGTCAGGCGCCAGTCATGTAGGCATCCCTAATCTGTTCGCGCAGTCGGCACTCCACCGAAGAGCCTCCATAAGTCCTCTTCCACCGTGATCTGGACTTGCTCAAGCTACATTATTCTGTTCAATACTTAGCCAGATTGTTATAATGAACTACGTGGGGAATACTGGCGTCACGTTGTTGGCGGGACTATGGATGTAAGCGTTTCTTTTTCCTTCACGGGTTTTTTAGGCACTCAATATTCCGATGAACCGGTACACCTCTCCGATAAATCCTGCGGCGTATCCCACCCTAGCCATCACTTTGCTGACTATTGGAACGTTCTTCATCGCTTGGTTTTCTGCATATGAGCTCACCGCAAACAAATATTCTCGAAAGCTTGTGAAAGAATTACTACTCAGTGGGATGTCAGCTATATTCATGGGAGTAGGAACGTTATTCCTTCTGTTGTGGGTTGGAATCTATGTTTGAATCCTTGTAAGTCGTGTGTTTGCATATAATATACTCGGGTAGCGTTTCATTCCAAATATACAGCCGTCGCGTCAACGCGACGTCGTTTATTCAGCCCGATCCTTAGAAGACATCACTTCCAACTGTGCTTGCGTTGTGTATTCGGGATATTTCCTTTAAGGTAATGGATCATTCTTACCGGGCCCAAGTCGTTTTATAGTATCATATCGGTAAACGTCTCAGAAGTACAGACTTTACGTGGTAGGACAATAGACGATTGGTGATCTTGTCGTTTTCCGAGCAGTTTTTTTCGAAACGAGAATCTGAAGAAAAATCCAATCGATGACCACGAAATTTGAGCTGGTATGTCACGCCCTAGACGTTAGGTACGTTGTGTTTCAGAATCAGAATCAGAATCATATATTTGGAGCAAAAGAAAAAAATTCTGTGTACACTCCATCGAGAGAAAAAATGCGAATATCATTCCATATACGCCCTTGGTCCGCTAGTGGAGTAGCTGACTTTCGGGACCAGAGCGGAGGAGATATCCTCACAGAAGCATAGATCAGATAAATGTTCATCTAAATTACGTTTGAAAATTTGAACTGTTTCTGACTGAACGACATTTGCCGGTAAACGATTCCAAAATGACACAACGCGGCGAGAGAAACTGTACCCATGAGGCACATTGTCCATGCGTGTGACAGTAAGTTTAAATCGATGTCCTCGGGTGATGTTGGTTGTTGGAATGTCAAACAAGAACATCAACTGCGGAAAATGGTTTAGGCACAAAACACGGAAAACATAGATGAGATCAATCCGGAGACGTCTGTATTCAAGTGTGAACAATTTCAGTTTTCTGCATCTCTCAGAATAAGAAAGACTCCGCAGACTGGGAACCATCTTTGTAACGAGGTGTTGGACACGTTCGAGCTTTCGGGCTTCGTCTTTCGTAAGTGGGGAGAAAGCTGGAGCACCATATTCCAATATAGGCCGGATCATGGTGGGATACAGTTTTAAAACTAACCCTTCTGTCCACATCGAAAAACTTCGCTTCAATGCCCACAAAATGCGAAGAGACTTCTTATACACAGCGCTCGTGTGGTCCTTCGACTTTAAATCATAACGGATTTGAACGCCCAAGTCTCGGATTGATGAGACCAATTTCAATTTTTGGCCATTTAGATGATATACACGATCTGAAGTTGGCTTTCCCAGGCATATATATTCTGATTTGGCCGGGTTATCGGAAGCCNTTCCCAGGCATATATATTCTGATTTGGCCGGGTTGATCGGAAGCCTCCTTTCAGAGGACCACGCCACCAGACGTTCTAAGTCATGCTGAAGAGCCACTCGGTCTTCGTCACACTCAATAGGTTTCCATATCTTAAGATCATCAGCGAATAACAGACTTGCCGACTGTAGGACCTAGATCAGATCATTCACATGTAGTAGAAACAGAACTGGACCCAAAACCGTTCCCTGAGGTACGCCACTAGGTGACGTATACCAGTCAGTGGTCGTTGTAGCCCTGCAGTTTTTTTTATCAGTTCAGTGTGGTCTACCCTATCGAACGCCTTACTAAAGTCCACGAATATAGCATCAACAACACTGTGGGAACTTCGCCTGGCCATCGTGATCTGCGTGCACCTATTTAGAAGCCCTTCAAGAAATGGTGCACATTCTGTCATTCCCTAGCCAGACTGCCTAGCTAAATTTCGTCTGTCGTTGCCCGATGGGCTAAAGTCCGGGCAAGGTTCGCAAAAAACACTGCATCAACCTCTCCTCTCTGATAGAGCCTTCGACATGATTGTCAGATTTGTTTATTTTGATACTGTAGGGACTGAGGTCTTGACCGTTTACCTTATGGACATGGAGCTTCTTTGCACGGATACCAGTCTAACTGGTTGGTAGTTACACATCCAACAGATGCCGATGTGGTAGTAGGAACAGGCACGGACACCTGGAAGCGTTTGCGGGTATCCATAACGCGTTAGATGGTCGTATGTATTTGCACTCACATTGATATCACTAACTGACGAGCCGAGTTATCATGCCCACAACTTTATGGTAAGCGTCATTGCATCATCATCCAAGAGACCGCCTACGCGCATCTTCGCATGGGTTCGAGATGGCCCAGTGGACACAAACAGCCGTGCACTCTGAAACTATGTGTATCTTCCGAAGTGAACCGTGCCTTCAGATGCAATGTGATCTTTGTCTGTGGTTGGTTAGGATCCAGTGATGGCTCACTCGTTGGAGCGCTAATTTACTGACCGGAAGGTTCGTGGTTCGAACCCGGTCTCTGCCTCTGGACTTCATCTAGGCTTGGGCAACCTGGCAGTATCATGGCCTTGTGATATAGCAGATAAGCACCGAGGGATGTCTTTTATGCCAAAACTATATGCTTGATAAGTACACACTATGAGAACAGTGTCACGATGGCTTGTGTATCATGCGCGGACACTAAAGTTACTGCCCGGTCATACCCCTTGGAGAATGCTAAGTTGGACATTCACCTCTCACAATACATCTGCGATGCGGCAACATCTTCGACGTACGATGTATGTTAGGTCATTGTGAAAAGAACTCTCTTTGGGATCTTTAGTGCCCTTTACACTGGTTGGCGAAACTCACCAAATATACGGCGCTAGTTGTAGCTCAGGCTAACGTTCGAGTAAGTTGCGAATAGTGGTAAGCCCTTATTGTGTATGAAGGCACGGGAAAAAACCCGAAGTATGGTCATAATAGGGACATACACTGGAAGGGACGGAACATGCGAGTCTGCTACAAGATTTTAGAGCGAGAAGTGATGTAATCCAACACGTGGTTATATCCGGCCATTTGCGATAGGCGTCAACTATGGTAAGATACTGCTGACTGTTAATCTGTTCAGAAAAATCAATATATAGACGCGACCAAGGGTTAGTGGGTACATGCCACGAATATAACTGGGTCTTGGGCGGCGATTTTGTAGAACACTGACATTTTAAACGGGATTGTACAAGTTCTAGCTGTTTGTCCATACGTCGCCAGTGCATTGCTTCAAAGGACAAGTCGTCGCACTAGTCCCCTTCTAGTCTCCTAACCGAAAGAATTCTAGTCAGACCACCAAACCGGTATGGGAGAATACAAGTGTTACACAGACACCCCAGTGCAGTCGGTTGTGGACACGTACGAACCGTCAATTCGTGGTAAGATCGTTTCTTCCAACAGAAATCTGGATGTGGTGGTGCATGCAAGTCGTTCACATCGATGTAAATCGGAAGTAGTAAGACCGATGGTGGAGCGCCAAACAACCATATACTGATCGTTTTCGAAAAAGTTTGGTGACAATCGGCAGATTTATTGCTGGGCAACGTTTCGCTTAGTAAGACACAGGTTTACGGACAACGCAGTAAGCGGATATATAAAAATAATGATAACGATAATGATAATAATCGTTCAGCTGTAGCATTCCTCCTCCTACGCCACCCGAAGGGCACGCGAGGGCTGGGATACTGCCAGGTTTCCAAAGCCTAGACAGGAGCAATCGAGACGCAGAGGTTGGGTTGGAATCAGGGACCTTCCGGTCAGTAAATTCCTGTTTCAACCACTGAGCCATCTCAAGCCCATGCGAAGATGCGCGTAGGCGGTCTCTTGGGTGATAATGCAATGACGCTTACCATAAAGTTGTGGGCATGATAACTCGGCTCGTCAGTTAGTGATATCAATGTGAGTGCAAATACATACGACCATCTAACGCGTTATGGATACCCGCAAACGCTTCCAGGTGTCCGTGCCTGTTCCTACTACCACATCGGCATCTGTTGGATGTGTAACTACCAACCAGTTAGCCTATGATATTGCGGCCGTGGCGGCAAGTGAAGGTGGTGGGCCTCGTTGCCCAAAGTTAAGTACGAATTCCAGGTTGCGCAGTAAGTGTGGAGAGACGTTCAGTTGTGGTATCCTTTCGGTGCCTAGTTGCCACGCCACTCAAAGGAAGCACAAGGGCTAAGATACTGCAAAGTTGCCCAAGCCTAGACAGGCGCATTAGAGAGGCAGATATCGGGTTCGAACCGCGGACCTTTCGGTCAATAAATTCGCGCTCTAACCACCGACCCATCTCGCATCGCAGCGGCGGAAACGGCAGATTAATGAAATTTTAAAAGCTCCACAAAATCATCTGTTGATTAAGTTTCTGCAGTATGCCAGTTCAAGCTGACATGCTCACAACTCCGGGGTAACTATCATTGCATTACCACGCAAGAGACGGTCCACATACATCTCCGCTCGTTGCATTGGGATCCATGGATCGCAATTCATGAGCGAACAATTTTGTCTATCGCTCGAATTCTTGTTGGTATGTAGGGCAGCGGATTTCCATCATCCAGTAGGCACCAAACGGAGTTGGATCTGTTGGTAAAGTGGGGAGATTTCGTCCTTTAATTGAAGCCAGTCTATGCTGAAAAAAAACAAATCTCACACTACCAACAATCTGTAAGTAGCTCGGTGGAAGAATAAATTTCACCCGACGAGTGAAACTTCCATCTTAGAAGTTGCTCTAGGAGCCAGCCTACACGTGTGACCGCGTGATGTGAATCCGGTGATTGAAGGATGGGTGGCGCGATATCCTGTCTAAGTGTGACTTAATCACACTGCTGATCAGCCACTGGTGGCCGAACGGTTAAATTTTCAAACTACTACCCAGGATGTCGCGGGTTCGAGACTCCGGAGTTTCGTGAGATGCGCACTGCTGATGATTCCCAATAGACAATGGGATCTTCCCCGTTAATTATGGACGACATGGAATACATTTATTCTGTTCAGGACGGTAACCTTCATTTTCAGAGGTCAATATTCGAGCGATTACGGTCGTCTTTGAGGTTCATTTAGCTAAAACGCATGTTTGGAAACTTCAGTAGTGGGAAACACTTGTGTATATCCTGCGGATAGTCGTGTGGCGAATTTTAATTTCGTCCTTTTCGACAGTTCTGAATGTTATTTGTGACTAATTCAGTTATACATCAGGTTGTCTACATGTATTCTTGGTCGATTTGCGTCGGGCGGCTTCTATCCCAGCCCATTATCTGAGTCTTCTTCAACTTCTGGAGCTCCGTTTGCGTTTATTCTCATGAGACCTCGGGCACACGTCCACTTTTGTAATGTTGAACATTTTGATTCCGACCAGTTATCAATTTACTGCGGGCTTGTACACCCCTGGCAGCACAAACAAACCCTCTAGCTTATTGAAGAAAATGTCTCGAATTTTGACACCCATCCGTGTTTTTATTTCAGGTCTCGGGTTCGACTAATTGACTTCGATGAATGATCGCTTGCAATATGTACGATATTTTTACTGTGATGATGATGATGAAAAATACACTTTGGCCTTTGTGTTTTTTGACTTGTTCCCGATTCACAGGGGGGGGGGGGTTCTGATCTGCAGTACAGTAACCGTTCTAAAAAACCTAGACTTCTAATCCGGCCCTGTTACTCGACTAGTGTTTCCAGTCAGTCACTCATCGATAACACAGAATGACTAATACAGAGACTCGAAATTCAAGCTGAGAATAAGAATGGAGGCTATCAAAACGTGATTTCTCCAACCTTTTGGATCAGGCCAGACTGACCATTGTTTGAAATGGCTTCTGCTGGCACTACAAGTCTGTTCAGGTACACCTGAAGGACTAGATGAAGTTGGGTGCGGAAGACATTCTCAAGGTTAGTTTGATAGAGGTATATTCCTCATCGGGACAATAACCATGATTGCAAAGCTTTTTTCTAAATATATGGAATGCCTCTGTCGACTTCACCCTTGTAAGTGTGAGAGAAGACTTCTTGTACGCCAGTCCGGCTGATCCCTGCTTTGGTACTGAAGAAACTGCTCAGGGTAGTTTTCGGTCACTAGCATTGTCGTGAGAAGCTGCAAGTGTGTCTGGCTTGTCGGTTGTATCTATTCTCAAGATCATAAAACATACGGGCTAGGACAGGAACTCAAGTTTTAATACTGCTGAGCTCAATTAGGTTTGCGGTAGACAGGTCGGCTTACTGTCCTATGTGATCGCCAGGAGGTCAGACTGTTCACGACATCGAGTTCGCAAGTAGAACCGCGACGTAAACCAATCTGAATAAGGTTGAATGTCTTGTCCATCATCTACAGAACGAAAATGAATACCGCTCACATAGAGCTTACCCATCCGACTGGGATGCTGCATCGCGGTTCTCCGTATTTTCGCATATGCCGGCTAACGGGAACAAGCGGATTAGAGCTACTCTACTGATCGATCTGTCGCCGCTCTGAGCCGTAGAAACGGGGTTTCACATTACGTGTGAGAACTCAGATAGTAGGAGCCGCAGAGTGAGTTGGCCCGTAAAATCCTACGGGCTCATCGGCGTTAGCAAACGATAACTGAAACCAGCAAAATTGAACGCCAGTTCATGTCGAACGGGAAGTATAAACCGGAACATTTGGGAAAATTTGACCGACCGCAGTCTACTCATCGACTGCCGCGTGCTTTCTACATTCCGATTATCCAGCTGACTTACTCATCATTTGGAACTGTTGAAAAGTGTCGCTGTCCTCAACTGGCTCACGGCCTTCGCTGTTACTCCGTCCCGTTATAGATTGATTGTATAACCGTGTTTTGACCGTTTTTCGGTTTCTCATGCGGGTAGTTATTCTGGCCCCGACCTAAAGCTGCCACCTTGACGTGGTGGTCGGGCTTCAGTGCTGCAACGATCCTGCGGGCTACACTGGCTGGAACTTCGTTCCACAAGGTGCAACCATGCCAGGAAGGCCAAAATGATGATGAGTTATTCTGGCTGACAAGATTCAGGCCAGCTGATTGGGTTTTATGGGTTGGTCGAAGCTTAGGGCACATCGAGAATCAGCCAGCAACATATATCATTCACGACGAACTAAATCACTATGAAGTGGGGTTTTTTAGACGCACGACCTAGATGGAGACGTCGCACGATTCGGTTCCAGGCGTTTTACGGTTGAATGTGATCAACCTGCTTTTCCAGCAAGACCCCTGCAGCTTTCATATGAAACTAGCGAAACTTTCCGAGGAACCAAATTTTTACTTCCCAGGAGTACTGCGAGGTGCATCATCAAGGAGAAAGTACGAGAACACGCAAAAACCTTATACGGTGGTCGTAGCTACCAAACTTAGATCGGTTTACTGATTGAATGGTCGAGCCGCTCTTGATGCAGGGCTGATAGGCATCTAGAAATTGAGGAGGAATAAAAGCTGCCAAAGTTGTGTGCCACCTGATGACGTATGCAGAGATGTAATGCTAGATACCAGTGGTGACTCCGGCAAACCTGAGGTTGAAGCCAGGATCCCTACATCACAGTAAGGCGGTCATTTTTTATATTTAAGTGGATGATACAACTCCTGGAAACCTTCGGAAGGTGAAATTTGACTTCAACACTTAGCATCCGTTCACTTGAAAGGTTTCGATTCCTTTAGATTACGATAACAGATCTGCGTTGACATGGCGGTTCAACACAGTTCGTCTCTCGAATGGGTTTGTCTGGATCACTCAACAACTCATTAGCTAGCCCGAGTATTTATCGACCCTTTATTGTCAAATAGTCTTGTGGCCAATTGTACAGGTATTGATAGGAAAGTGCTTGCGCATAAAACTCCCCTATTCTGTACGACAGATGTAACAGCTATGGTTGTTCGCTAAACCTGGTAATTTGTTTGCGAACGTTCCATTTCTAATCGAGGTGATGTCATCAGTGCGCTGTTCGGAAACGGATTCGAGCGTAGCGATGCGCCAGTGGTTGTAAAAGCATTATGCATAGGGAAGCCAAATTCGCCGGTGGTACAAAAATGGTTATGCAGTGCGCATGTCGAAAGCTGGTTTTCTTAAAAGTACTTGTCCCCTTAATAAGAGTGTTCACGTTGACAGTACTTTTTCAGGAACAAAGAAGGCTTTCACGTTGACAGTACTTTTTCAGGAACAAAGGCTTCTGTTGAAGGAGTGAAAGCGAGTGCAAATATTTGGGAGGGCAGTCACAAAATGAAGAGCACCAAGGCTTTCCTAACTGTTGATCCGGGGCGGATCTAATGTTCGAGTACAACTCGCGCAAGGGCAGACAGTGCCTCACAGAGTATGTGGTCTGTTAATCGACAGTGTTACGTAGCCGTTGTTATGAATGTTCTGACGAGTGTATACACAGTTGTGCTTCCCTTCTGCTCCTAAAATTGCTGTCGCACACACACATTTGTAGATACCATTCGGCGTGACCAGAACAGGTTGGTTGTCTTGTACAAAAAAATGAGTATTCTTGATGTCCTGTGGATAAATATCGGGTCAGTTGCTTAAAAAGTGCGTCCAACAACGGTTGAAATGTCACCATCCTTAAGCAATAACCATATACCGGCTCCACTGTAAGGGACTAGGAAGTTGCTACTTGCAAGTAGTAGGTACTTGTGCTCCGTAATTCTCACTTGTTTACTACGCGCAGACAACTGTAGTTCTCATGCGTTTGCTTCGGCATCAACCAGTATGATGTGAGAACACGAACCACTGGACTGTTTTCACAAACACTGAGGGTGACATCAATAGGGAAGCACCAGAAGAGCAACATGTAACAGCCGCCAGGGTTTTCAGTGAATTACCGAAAATTTGACACGTTTCAAACAACCAAACGGTACAAGAAGTTTTGCGTATTTGCCATTTCTGAAACGTCTGTGTATAACCTCTACACGAAAACCGAAATAGGAATCGTTCCCGGAAACGTTTCGTAACAATCAGTAGATTAGGCCCTGGTACGTTTCCCTAACTAGTGGTCCAAAAAGCTTCTCCACTGCTAAATGTAGAGCCCATTTCTGGAGTTTGCCGGGAAAGTTTAATGAAAATCTGCAGGCGCGAGATCTGAATTTGCTTGCGTAGTTCGAAAATCGAGGACTGGAACACGCCACCGATAGCTGATGCTGACGTCATGCTTCTGACTGCAAGGCCGTTGCGTCGCAACGGCATCCACTAAGTCTGAATCTAGCACCACTGAGAAACAACTGCGATGAGCCAAGTCGCCTGGCCTGTGCACTGAAATCTGCTAATATGATTATATAACGACAGTGAATCGAGTCTACAATTCGTTTGTACGTAAACATACACGACAAGGAAACAGCGTTCAATAGTTCGAACGGTAGGGGTTCTTGTCGGAGTAGAAATTCGAACAGCACAAATTAGGCTATTTACCTGTATCCAGTCGAGAAATGAATCTCGGCACGTCAACTTAAGGCTACACCAACACCGACGCAAACCGCTACGCCAGTCTGCATCAATCGAAGTTCGTGGTCTGTAACGTCTACATAGAGAATACCGTAGACCCAACAGCTGTATTTGAATCCTGTATTTGTGTTTCAGAAATGCACCAGACACCAGTCGAGAGAGTGTGTAGAGTACGCTTATTGGCCGATCTACCAAGATTTCTTGTGTCGAAGGACGTAGTAAAAGCAGGAGAACGAAGCTCGAAAAGCGGTAGATTTAAGGAATGCTGTGTTAATTCCATAGGCATCTAAATGAAGTGCCTTCACCTGGGATCTAGGTAACAGCTATGAACAAGTCAAACAAATCGGGAGCAAAGAGAAGAGAATGGATAAAGGGGGCGTCAGCAGCCACTGGCTTTTGCCTATCCGCCCTGCTACATGCGGCGAACAAGGTGGCCCGGCTGATTTCACCACGCGGTCGCCGATGTGACATCAAGGTACTAATATCTGTAAAGTCCATGGTTGTTTGCAGTCTGAGATATTCCCAGTGTTCCCACACGTCCATAGAAGGACGATTGTGATCCTCAACATGTCTTTACCTCAAAAGTCTGAATGCATTGTAGCGGTGGTCGGTTTGGGATTATTCGAGTAGTTCAACTCTATAGGAGCAAATCGCTGTAGTTTTTGTCAAACCCCTATCCGTTGATCGACCCGGCAGGAGAGACTCTAGTGATGTTGCACGGGCATACTCTCTAACACAGCTAACTGGGTCACTGAGGTAGGCAAACTGTCCGACCACGATGAAGTTGAATCTCCTAGCGATGAAGTTATACGCAAGGGATGAATAGCCCCATTTTCATTTCTCCGACCTCGACAGTAGGTACTACAGTGCTCTCCTTCACCCCCACAGGCACGGGAACTCTGAAAAAATGAGACCTACACAAGCACAGTGACCCACCGAGGTCGTTCATCTGTAGCACCCATTCGGTGCCAGTTGCCATGGCACCCGAAGGTTGCACGAGGGCTGGGACACTGCCAGGTGGGAAGTCGAGAGGCAGAGGTCGGGTTTGAAACACGGACCTTCCAGTCAGTATATTCGCGCTCTAACCACTTGGGCCATCTCGACCCACCGAGAACGCAACGAGGAATATATCAAACAATCAGCTCTCAGTGCGAGTTGTTCTTAAGTTACCCGAAAGTTATTCTCGAGCATAATTAACATATTGCGTCCTCAACTGTCCAAGAGATACTCAGGAGAAACAAAAAAGAGAAGTGGAAAAAAATGCCTGGGCTGATGCTCACCTAGCTTGCGCTTGAATGAGGTTTGGCCCTTCTCTTACCTCCAGGTGTGCATTAGCTGCCGGAACAGCGCTCAGGTGAGCACACGAGCCTGGCAAATCTTTCCATCAGGTTGTATAACACACGCTCTTCGCCCATTGCTTGAAGCTCGTTCAGTCAAGTAGGGTGCCCACAGTTCATCTACATTTACGAACTCAATAGGACCTTGAAAATTTATTTCAGCCGATGAGAATTTCTTTGCTGCCTCCGCACCAGTCACATGTGCTCAGGAAGAGGGAGGCTAGCTGGACACGTTCAGATTAGACGCTCGATTTGGTCGGGGCGAGATGGACCAAGGGGTTAGAGCGCGAATGTACTTACCGGAAGGTTCGTGGTTCGAACCCGACCTCTGCCTCTCGACTTCCCGTCTAGACTTGAGCTTCCTGGCAGTATCCCAGCCCACGTGCTTCCTACGGTCGGGTAAATAAGTATTGACCACTTATATCTGACAACGGGCATGTAGGCCATTTGGAAACTCGCCAGTTCCGAATATGCCACTCGTTGTATCGTAAGCGCCACGATCCAATCGACACAAGGAACTCGAGACAGCTAAGTGGTTGAGGCGCGAACGTACTGATACGTGGTTCCAACCCCACCCCAGCATCTCACACTCTCCTATTTAGGCTTGGGCAATCCGGCAGTATCTCAGTCCCACGTGCTTCTGTGCACTAGAGCTGAACGACTAGTTATTATTTGTCTGTGATATTCTTCAAACGAATGTTCAGTTCAAAGGCTTCCTCTGTGTTCATTTGGGTCGAGCTTTAAGTTATTTTCCAGATCAAAGTTATGTCGCAAAACCAGGGCTGGATGATGCACGGAACAGTTCTCTCAGAACGTTGTTTAGTGCACCTTATCCATACTATCAACTTGCTTTGCTGACTACCAAAAAAACGTCGTTAGTACAATCCGAGCAAGATTCCGCGAGGCCTCTCCAAACTTGCAATAACCCACTGGGAGATGCTCGCAGAAACGAGTAATCTCGCTGGAAATTGCTCGCTGTATAAGAATCAACAGCAGTTTAAGACCAGGGTACAACGATGCGTAAAGTATTACCAACAAGATAAACATTTTTACAACCGTTTCCGAAAAGGGTTGAGATTAACCTTTAAGTAGCTTCACCTTGTTTGAAGTGACTGGTAAACAGAGCCGAGGTTCAAACCCCAACTGTGACAGTTCGGCGCGTCGCGCCTAAGAAACAAATTTATTCCAATGCCTACTTGATTTCTCTCAACAACAAGTGTGGCTAGGCACTTATTTTACCAGTCTATTGATTTTTATATCTGTCCCGAACAAGTGGGCATACTGGGTGAGGTGTGCAAACACATTAGTGTAGAAAGCTCGGGCTGTCAGTGAACTTTTCTCCGTTACACGCCCTGAATTCTCAGATAAGGACGTGCTGGGGAGACAATCTAGGCCCAATGAGGTTTACAACGAGAAAAAAACGGAATTACTTCAGCGTTGTGAAAAACGATCAACGATACTTGCCAAGCGCATGCCACCTCATGTTTTAGGCTCACTAACACTGCCCGACTACTGGGAGAATGTAAACGGGAATCCACTGTACAGCAGTAATATATGACAGCGGTCTTGGGAGAATATGTTCTTATGCACGATAAGAGATTTTGATTAGCTGGGAATGATGCAATTGAAATAAAGCGAGCATGCTCAAAAATAGTGCACTGCTATGTTGTTGTACGGACTCCCACTTACAAGCTGACTACATCCCTAAAGGCCCAGTCGTTTGTTGAGGCTAGAGCACCGCAAAAACAGCCACATGAGACCGCGCGCCCACAGAGGAAAATTCCGAGTGGGAAAGCCAGTCGTCTACTCTAATACCGTGACTTTCAAGGAGACGAGACAACTAAAGGTAATTTACGTTTGGCCAATGCGTTGTATCATCATCATCATCATCTTCGACAGCACGGAAATGAGCTATACGAAGTGACTATTAGAGTTTCGCACACCGAGTTTTACCTCTGGAATAAATTACCACACTCAATTGTTAACCCCAATACAATCGAAAAATGTCTGGACTTGTTTTTTGTTGGTGTGTCACTATGGAGACATTCGCTTAGTTCCTCTGGTTGCACAAAATACGTGACAGGTGGATCATAGACATACCGGTAATTGTTGATTTTTCTTACCCGCGTTTCTATTGTTTTTATAATAGATGAAATGTACAGAACAATTCTGCTCTTCTTTCAAAAAATAATACTCAAGTTTTCCTCGTCCGGTAAACTCTTGCATGACTGATGAGCCCTGATAATAACCGAATTCTGTTCCAGTGGTTCCTCTATTTGTATGAAAGCTTCAGAATAATTGCTCCAGAACCGCAACAATACTGTTCAAACGAAAGTGATGTGTACTCTACAACCCCCCCATCCATACACCAGCAATTTAGTCACAACGGCGTTTATAGTGAGCCCGTTGCAATACGTGAGAGAGTCAGTATATTTATGTTCAGCGAGTTAAACAGGAGTTGGGATGAGATGGCCCAAGTGGTTAGAGCGCGAATTTACTGACCGGAAGGTCCGTGGTTCGAACCCGACCTCTGCCACTCGACTTCCCCTGTCTAGGCTTGGGCGACCTGACAGTATCCCAGCCCTCGTGCCTCCTTCGTGTGGCATGGCAGCTAGGCCCCGAAAGGGTGCTACAGCTGAACGACTTCTTATCGAAACTAATTCGATACACTGTCTTAGTGAAACTAGCCGTAATTTTCAGACTCCTGCAATTCGATACACTGTCTTAGTGAAACTAGCCGACGTAATTTTCACAGACTCCTGCAGTTAAAGTCAGAACGGAGCCACAGTTGGGTCTGAGCAACTGGACCGGTTGCTACTAAGTTACTCCTGAGATAACCGAAGGTAACTTCCGTGTATAACGTATTTTCCAGCTGCTGTTTGTAGCCACACTTGGCATGTACGCAAAAGCACGGCCAAACTACTCAGTATGAGATGACCCGCACTTACAATCCGGTGAGCGATGTCGTGCGTGGTGACGAGATTGAGCCTTATCGTGGTGGTCAGGCTTCAGTTCTGCAATGATCCTGAAGAATTCAAGATCCTTGGGAAACCCTGTTCCTAAACGTTCACCAATACTAAAAAGGCCAACAAGGTGTTGCCCGATGAACAGCGAGAATTCATATTACGAGATGGTCTGCAGGTAATGTTGTATTGTCCTAAGCGATGGGAGTGTGAAGGCAGTAGAGCGACTCACTCAGGCGACCGGCATCTCCATATTTTTGGGTGCAGTGATGCTGCTTTCTCCGAGGAAGGACGGGTCAGAAAATGTCGACTCTAAAAAACACACCGATTACCCAACGGTTGGCCATGACCGTGCTCGAAATACGTTTGGAACCAAAGATCTTGTGTTGCTCAAGAGACACCTGCTGTGCGCAGTCGAATCAGGAGTCAGGCAGCAATATCTTACACCATGTGCCCTCCGTCCAAGCCAGCCCATTAGGTCAGAATTGTGAAACATTAACTCGAGGAAGTGTCCCTTAAGGAAACCCCAGCAACCGCTACCTCGCTGTTGATACTTTTGAGTCATAGGCCACCCAAACTCTACATCCTCTCACTGCCTTGTGGGTAAGGCTTTTGAGCCGAAAACTTAAGGTGGAATACCTCAACTAAACCCCATTTTTCGGTCTGGGCAAACGGGAAGTAGCACTTGCTCCTAAACGGTATCGTTCACTGACTTTTACCCACAAGTACTTCACCCCAATCATTCTGAATCACTTAGTTGTCAATCACGTGATCGTTGCCCCGCATCTAAACTTTTGCCCAACAAGATGAACATAAATAAACCCTTATGAAATTCAAAGGGTTTGCTACACATTGCTCCTTTCAACCTGCTTCCTCGGTGTCAAGTTGGGCATCAGAGATCTTGCTCAGAACTCGTCCTCAGTTTCAACCGATATGTTTCCGAAACAAGCATTCAAGATCCCACTCCCGTCATACATCTAGATTTCTCGCACTTTACCCTTCGGTTTCCTGGTGATCCTGATGTAATGGCTTGTGAGCTGTGGTAAGCTCCAGAACCGAATCACACTGACGGACTAGATTCCGGTAAACGGTCGTCCCTGCGCTGTTAGGCTGCCTGGTTCAGGCAAGATCAACATATCTCGACGTCGTATGCAGTGTTTGTTTGTTCTGTCAGAACACACTTCGAACGATGGCAGCTCTGAAGCTGAGGCGCAGTTTGTCACGGTTACTTCGGTCAGCGATAGTATGAATATCGTGATTATGGTAGGTGATATGAACGCACAGGTTCGCCGACTAAGCCCTGATGAAGCCCATCTTGGGGGCCGATCCGGGGGTGACGTCCACCGAACAGATAATCGGGGACGAATTTTCAAATGTGCTTAAAATCACTTGTTTCAGCACAAGCATCACACCCTGAGCCTTGGAGGACGCCAGCTGGAACTTGTGGCACACCCTGAGCCTTGGAGGACGCCAGCTGCGAAGCGGCTGGGGGCTCAGCTGGAACTTGTGACAGTAATTTACCGGTAGACAGTTTCGATACAAGATTGTTGTTCATTTTGGAGTTCACCACTGGATTCCGATCACGGCATTGTGCGGGTACGAGGACCTATTCGCTTTCCCTCTGGTACGCACCCGTTAATGCAAAGATATTCAGTTCGCCATATGCAAGCCGTCTCTGTGGCTCGACAATATCGAGCTGAGTTGGCTGAGAAGTCCCTAGAACTCGACATATGACGATTGCAGAAAGAAAGCGTTCAGCTGTAGCACCCTTCCGGTGCCTAGCTGCCATGTTACCCGAAGGAAGCACGAGGGCTGGGATACCGCCAGGTTGCCCAAGCCTAGACAGGGGAAGTCGAGTGGCGGAGGGCGGATTCGAACCACGGACCTTCCGGTCAGTGAATTCACGCTCTAACCATTTGGGCCGTCTCGCCCCATGCCATGACCACAGCCTTTGAAACCACCTGTTCGAGGTTCTTCACACGCCCTAAATGAACATTGCAACTCGTCACAGCAGCTGACTGAACCGGTGTCTGACTATACCCGCAGCAAACGACTGACATGGCTCACGCGGACCCCTGAAACGCCAAATGATGAAAAGCACGACTGACGGAGAGCGCTGATGGATCTCAAAATAACGGGAAACGGAGGCCTTTGCAACGGAGAACACTTTCCGAGATAATCCGACCAACTGGTTCGACGGTAAATGTTAGTGATACGATTTCCGAAAACGTTGACATCACGAGCAGTTGACAGAAACGTCGTCTTCAACGATGGGTAGGACGTACTGTCAGTTTGCCCGAACCAGTAGCCATCGACAAGGTTATCGTTAGTTTATCCGAACATATGGGTTTTGGAGACATCCCCGCGTTCGTCTCATTACCTTATCGATCGAGAAATTAAATAATGGAGAGAGTGGGCACCCTCACGGACACCGCTTTGTGTTCGGAAGATTTTAGAGAGCTCTCCGTATACTCGCATACATCACATGACCTGTGAATACAAACAACGTATTATGTTCACAGACTTCCGGGTTATTCCTTGACCGGCACGCGTATCAAAGATAGAACAGATCGGTCAACCGAGTTGAATGAAACCTGGAAATCAAGGAATAATAAAATTGTCTTTTGTACGCATAGTGGACCTGATGGAGTGTGAAGATTTGGTCAACGCAAACCCACACAAGACCGGATCCCACTTGGGCGAGTCGACCACATAGGTGCTATAGGCCACGACTAGTAACCGCCTCGAGTGCTAAAAATAACACTAGGACACCGATGTTGTCATTCAAGCGGAGACTTCGAACAGAAAATGCCCGTTAGAGATGGCGCCGTGTGCGACACAGCTGGATGGATTGCGTGAAGAATATGAGCACCGCGGACTTTACTGCAAATGTGAAAACATGCGTTCCTACCTTCTTTTTATCTATAACGTCAAAAGGCGCTGACCTGTTATTTTGAACACGTAATTATGGATGCAAAGATTAAGGTGATCAGTCGGTCGGTTACTGAGTTAATATTCGGGTATCCTCGAATACTTAGCAACACCTTAACGGACCGCCACTGGTCTCCTGATGACGGTACGGTGGCGGTTAGGTGATCGTAGAAAACCAGAGACAAACAAGACAACTAGCTGAAAATACGGAAATACTTCTGAACCAGTTCTCAATAAAGCAGCTACCATCCTAGCCCGTCGGTTCCCGCTGCCTGCCGAGGTACCGACTGCGCACAGTCCCGCAGCCCAGATGTCAGTTCTTTTTAAATCCACCAGAATTTCTTCTACACATCCAGCTGCTTTGGTCTCATTCGACAGCAGTGCCCACACTCCAAAATAAGCGGGTCCCAGGTCTTTACCACCGAAGCGCACAACACTACGCGTCCCATGTCCGCATTTTTAGTCTCAACCTGTCCACGAGGTTGGTTGGCAGCATGTGAAAGGATGAACTCGAATACCACCCTGGCTGGTCTGCCGACAATTTTGGCTTGTAGTTAATGTGACCAAACGGGTGGTTCAAAAATGGTCAGCGACAGCAGTGGCTACGCCCTGCTTTAGGCAACCATCGGCAACACCGATCACGAGTCCGGTGCTGGGACGGAATCACTAGTGCCGGTCTTTCATGAAAACCATCTTACGGTAAGCAGATTGGCAGCACCGAATAACTAGATTTCGAAAGGATAGTCGCACAATGTGCCTTGCAAAGCGAACTACTTTCACCCGACCTTAATTCGTTCACATTGCATGCTCCATCCCATTGGAAGCACGAGTACGATAGATAAATCACGACGCACAAAACAACTGCTGATATATGGGAGGTGAAAGCGGACATAAATCGTGAGTCTTTACTTCGACCACACATCTGCAATCCTTGCACGAGCACCCAGAACTCCCGCACAAACAGCAGCACGCGAACTACGAAAATACTCGGGGCGTAGATTGGTTGTTTCACAACTTATTTGCCACCCAATGAGGGACGTCACCGGCTTCGCTTCGTTATATGCACGGCGTTCCAAAAAATGGAGGGGTTATCACACCTTTCAGCATGCATGGTTTACCGAACCAGGGTAGATTTTTGGTCATTCTACTCTGTGTATATCAGTGACTTCGAAGGAATTGAGATCATTCTTGCAGTTTAGTAAAATGAGAAACACTACGTAACGACCCAGTGAATGAAAGATATACTGTGTCGTGCCAGAACTCCAAATAATGCACCTTAGCTCCCAACCACTCAGTTGTGCATTGATGTCCCCTCGACTGGGGACGAAAGGT
This sequence comes from Opisthorchis viverrini, assembly GCF_000715545.1. Taxonomy (NCBI): domain Eukaryota; kingdom Metazoa; phylum Platyhelminthes; class Trematoda; order Opisthorchiida; family Opisthorchiidae; genus Opisthorchis; species Opisthorchis viverrini. Next base: position 321,032 of record NW_008751930.1, on the reverse strand, counting down.
CTACAAACTAATTGCTAGGCCAGGCAAACACACCATCGGTTAACTCACCGGAGTTCAAATTGATACAGTGGGTTACGGTGCAGTGCAGACAGCTAACTGTCGACGAGTGCAAGTTTCTCTCTCGTCTTGAGTAATTTCTATTCTGCCTATTCAGTTAGGCCTATCACTGGTAAGGTCTTGCAATCAAATTAGGAATGCGTTTATACACGGCCGTATTTTGCTGCAGAAAAGTCAATTGACGTTCTTAACTTGCTAAGTCAACCCGCAAGCAATTAGGACCAAATTCCAAACAACCTTTTTTACCTCGATGTCTTCGTTTTCTGCTTGGCGATTTTATCAACAGCTAAGTTAGTGACAAGAATAACTAATATTGACAGTTAGACAGGATTTACTGGAACATACATACCTGCCGCAATGCACACAGGCATTAGAGGCTGGTAGTGAGTCTGTCGAAGTGACTACTCTCTATCACAGATGATTCTGTGTTCTTAACCGTTCCCCTTATGCAAAAATGGGAAGGACTAATTTTAGGGACCATTTTCCGCAACCAACCTCGATAGAAGACACGACTCACTGATGTATGCTGGTCCCAGTGTAACCAATATGCTGCCAACGGGGTCCTTAATTCTTTCAACCCGATAACCCATGCTTTGGCAAGCCTGGCGAGCGGAAGACAAGCCGAAATCCATGGTCGCGCGGTACCGACATCTTCAATGCGTAACAAAAGCACGAACAAGTCAAGAGCACCTCGCAACTGACAGACCGATAAAGAGGATAAGTGTAAATCCGAAAACCTGTAGTGATTCAAACTGTACCGAAATACAAAATAACCGAAATCCAAGACTGTAAAGAACGGTGTATATTTGAAAAATGAGTTATTTCTGCGCTGCTTGCTGCTGTAGGGCCAAGCGTTTATCTCTTCGCTTTTTCTCCTTCACAAGCTGATTCAGTACTTTTTGTTCCTCCATCATGAAGGCACGGATAACCCTGAACGAAATTTGTCAATTCGAAAATTAGCCGTACCTGTTGCGGACACATTTGTGACACCTTGTACCTCCATAGGCCCGATTAACTGTCTTCAAGCGCTTGCTCATCGTGCAACGCTCACGTGGTCTTGAAGGCTTTATCCCGGGGAGTTTCGTTTTGCAGTCGCCACATTTGGGAACAGTTCCACGTTTCTTAATGTAAATGTACACAATTCGTCCACCCGGGGTTTTCACCCTAGAAAGAAAGATATCAACAAATAAGTGGATGTAGTGAAACTAACTTCTGTCAGATGAATATGGAATAGAAAAATTTCAGTCTTCTGTAGGCCCAAGACTGAAAACAGGCTGTACCGTCCATTGTCCCTCATGAACTAGCCCAACAAGAGTAATTGGTGGGATTGTGAAAAAATGCGTTACCCAATACATGGAAACATTTATAAACAAAATACTTCATGATCGCTGACACCCCTGGAGACCGAACGATGACTAATGCATTCCTCATCGTCAAAACACCCGAAAACGTCCACCAGAGCTTGTTTTCACTGTTTCTACGTCTACATCTTTCAATCGAATGTCCGTGCTCATGCAGTCATCCTTATCTAGTCACTAGATGTTGTGGAATTCATCGCTCGTTGTCAGTAACCCGTATTTGTAACTCTCTGCACTTCGTCTTCACATGATGCATATGATGGCCAACTATCCAGAAGCCGAGATAAAGCAAAACCTGCGGTTAATCATTTTGTCCAAATGACCATGCTGTTTTGTCGTTCATTCAGCTGTAACACCCTTCCAGTGCCTACCTGTCACACCACCCGAGGGAAGCACGAGGGATGAGATACTACCAGGTTGCCCAAGCCTAGACAGGGGATGTGGATGCAGAGGTCCGGTTAGAACGACGGACCTTCCGGTCAGTAAATTCGCGCTTAGGCTATCTGTCGTTCTTCACATTGGGACCGGAACATGGGGTCTTTTTGATACTCAAGTGAAGTGGAGAAAACAACGCAATTGAGAGAACACTACAGAGCCTTAATATGCCGTAAAAATTCTATGAGGAACAACTGTTGGTCTTCTATGAAGGAAGTTGAGTTTTGACAAATAACCCATAGTAGCAGTTTTAAACAGTACCCAAGAAAGTATTAAGCAAAATTTGAGGTTCAGGCACAAGCACTACATTCTCCGTCTTTCCCGGGACAGAAGTTGCACCTTAGCACCTGGTAGTCATCTGGTTAGGGGTTAAATTCAGGTTGTTGTTGGTGACTTGTAGTCTGTGAATTGGTGTGATAAAGTTAATCGCAATGGCGGAAGTTTTTCACGGCACGGACTGTAAGCTCAAGTGAATAGAACGACCTAAGGGAAGTCTTTGATATGCTGAGCCCCCGAATACGCAGAAACACAGACAAGTCCGATTGACTCAAACTGTTGCTGGGTTTCAGTAGCGAATTGCCCAATTTGGTATTCAGTTATTCGGATGATACAGAGCAGAAGCAAACTAAATACGTATTTGGACATTTGAAGCCACACTTCATTCACACACGCCCAAACACAACACACGTCACCAAAGCTGACGTTTTGAATTTGGCAAAAACCACAGCCCTGAATAAGACCCAGTGCCTTCTTTAGAACATTCAAGTGATGTGTGCACAAAATAGCGAACCACCAGTGCAATTATTGTTCCTCCGTAAACTTGCTCCAATTAAGCAATGGGTGGGAGGGTTAAAAACATGAGCAGAAAAGTCACAAGGCGAAGACTAGCCATTAATCATGAGCTTCTTATGGCACAGGTAGCTAAACTATGACTTCATTCACACACGCCCAAACACACAACACACGTCACCGAAGCTGACGTCTCGAATTTGGCAAACCACAGCCCTGAATAAGACCCAGTGCCTTCTTTAGAACATTCAAGTGATGTGTGCACAAAATAGCGAACCACCAGTGCAATTATTGTTCCTCCGTAAACTTGCTCCAATGAAGCAATGGGTGGGAGGGTTAAAAACATGAGCAGAAAAGTCACAAGGCGAAGACTGGCCATTGTTGAGCTTCGTATAGTACAGGTGGCCGAACGATGACCGCTTCATGGAGAAAGGGTGGATGGTGATTCAAGAAAAGAAGCAAACAGTTTGACGGGTTTCCAGCACATACGCCCATCAGCGGAATTTCAATGGGATCGACACTGGGAAACAGCAGCCTTAATGACGATACGCGTTAGACTGTCGCACACTCGAATGCAACTCGAATGAAGTACGATGACCAGGATACCGCCCAAGCCCAGACAAGGGCCGTCGAAACGCGAACTTTCCTTGGACTGCCTCGAGAGTACCAGCTGACTGAAACAATGTTATCATGAAAGATCTGCAACCAAAGATACGACTGTCTTGAGTCGTTCGTTGGCACAGTAACAGATCAGTGACCTTTAGACACGTTTCCATTCAGGACCGCACTCACCTGTTTGGAGTACTTTAAATCCGAGGTGCATTTCGTTGGTTGACTCTGGACTCATAAACATACCAACACGTAAACTCATTCAAACCGCTTTGAGAGCGAGACGCGCAACCTGACAGTCACTGCGAAGCAGATGCCATTCCGAGTAACTAGACTATACATGCTCAGGACAAACTGATGGCAGCGGCGTACACGAATGACCAGTAATATGCGAAAAATAGTTAGATATCAGTACAGAAAATTTCTGTTCTGAAGATTACCACGGCCGCAAGGCTGTGGTCAGTACAGAACACAAAATTTATCCCCAACCAGCACGTCCAAAAAAGGCAATTACTGGTACGGGACAAAATGCTCCACATCATTACAAACTTTCCCGACATCAACGACGTAATCGTGTGTACAAAACATCGAGAATGGATAAAGATTCCAATTGTGAATACTGGCATTTAACTTCAACAACTTTGAAGAATGCCTTCGATCAAAAAGAAACAGGAACGTTAAATAGCTGACGCGGGAAGCCCAAAGACGGTAGGACAATGTTAATGAGAAATGTGTAATGGAAAGTGTTGATCATTCAGCTGTAGCACCCTTTCGGCGCCTAAATGACATGCTACCAGAAGGAAGCACGAGGGCTGGGATATTGTCAGGTTGCCTAACCCTAGACAGGAAAAGTCGAGAGGCAGAGGTCGGGTACCAACTACGGACCTTCCGGTCGGTAAACGCATGCTCTAACCACTGGGGCATCTCGCCTTGAATGACGTAAAATCAGCCTTCAGCAGTAAACATAAATGGGCGCACCGCAGAAGCTGAAATGTAACTGCACATTAGAGTAAATTGTCCTTAACGGAACACTTTCGGAGGACTGCGTCCTCGGTGGAAAAGCCAGTCACCGCACTCTGGTGTTTCATCTGCTAAACATTGACAGGCACATAGCAGTCATGTACAGATAGGAAGTAAAAAGCTTAAATGGCCAAGTTCCAGGGTCTCATGTCGAAATTGTGGGTTACTGTGAAGGGCCGTGTCAAGGATAAGCATCGGGACCACCACGATGGCAAAAGCCGATTCACCAAAGAGCGATTACACTCAGGCTTCGATAATCTTATGGAACACTGGAGTGAGTTATTGTTGAACGCTGCAATAGTCTTAACAACAACTGATTACCTAAAAAAACAGAAAGAACTATCGCCCTGAATAATATAGGCTCATCCGTGCACTCACCTATACCCTAAAGCCAACTCAACAATCCGGATGACATTCCGAGTAACCACGTATGCCAAGTCCTCCAAGCCTCACGAGGGTCGTAGCTTACCAGTTGCTCCCACAATTTCTTTGAATTTAACCAAAAACTCATCATTATTGACAGCATGACATCAGTGTTCAACACCGATGCTTCGTCGCCGATTCCGGAAACTAACATAGACATGCTCGCGCCATTTTGCTTGCGCATTAAGTAACAGCTTCTGTTAGCAATAACTGACAATGATATTAGATGGTAGGCACCCTCCGTGTTCAACAACTAACCCCGGAAGCACAATTAGGCGTTAGGACTGGAGTTCATGCTCGGCGAAAGGTTGGTTGGGATCAACTGCTTCATTTGTGTTGAACATTGATTGTGTGAACTTGGAGGCTACCAACTGTAAGCCAACCACGGACTAAGTTGGATAATATGGCCGTCAGCTACTTATGGAGCCTCAATTAGACTGGTACTCCTGGAGTACGTCACTTGACTCCGATCACGATGTTATGCCGCCCGGCAACCATTCCGCTTTCCGTCAGCATCACGGGCGTCGGCGTAAGCAATTCCGTTCACCAATTTCGACAAGCTACGGTAGCTCAAGAGTATCCGGCTGACCAGGTTTAAAAGTTACTAGAAACGCAGTCATGTTAGTGAGGGTTAGTTAGAGGCTGCATAGTAACTTTCAAAACCGCCTATCCAAGCCACCCCGCTTCCCGACTGATGACATGGCTGTGGTTAGAACGCGGATTTACTAACCAGGTGATCCGTTGTTCGAACCCAACCTCTGCATCTGCACGTCTCTTGTCTAGCCTTTGGCAACCTGCCAGTATCCCAGCCCTCGTGCTTCCTCTAAGTGGCATGGTAGCTAGTCGCCGAAATAATGCTACAACTGAATGATTATCTAATTATCTTTTACTCGTCTGAATGAACACTGCATATCGTCGAGATCACGTCTGTGCTCCTAGAAAAGCCACACCGACAACCAGCGACTACGATGGCGCGCACAGATCCCTCAAACGCCAGAAAATCAAGAGGCTGAAGAGTGAAGAACACTGGTGGATTGTGGACGTCCAGAGGATGCGGAGGCCCTTCATTGCAGCCAAAGGCCGCCACCTGCTTTCGTTCATTCAAGACTAGTGTCCACACAACAACCTGTGAAAACCGCCTTGAGCGCAGTCTCTGTAGGAAATTGAGCTGGAATGGGGTACCGACATCGTCCCGCCGTCGAAAACAGAAATCCAGCGTGACACACCGTTCCCCCTACGTGACACAGGACTCAGCCCAGTTGGACTTCACACCAAGCCTTTTAATAATGAAACACTTGAGGAGCCTGATGACCATACTGCAAAATATTGAGGATGAAAACAGAATAGTAGTGTGTTGGAGTGTCTCAGCGGTGGTTCGTTTTCAAAAAGGGCACAGGATCAGGTGAAAGCCATCGTCATATAATCTTGATGTGCGTCGCACCTAAGGTCTGGTATTATTTTGATTCATTATTGAGATACAAGCTCTTAAGAATCAAGTTGGGTTTTGCCGTGACCGAGGATGCATCGATCATTCCATTTACCTACAGACAAGTTCTTGAGAAGTGTCAAAGCGGGCACATGTACATACCAAGCTTTCACATGAATTCACCATATGCAAAATGTAAGACAAGGCTGCCTTTTCTCACCAGCTTTGTTACTGGCGTGCTGCATGAAATTCTCCCATCAACCATTGAGCCTTGGAATCGAAATGCTCCTGGGACGTTCGCTCGGAGTATATGGACGAAACGAAAACTACTTCAAATTCTGACGCATGATTTAGTACGGCTTCACACCT
>NW_008751930.1:308402-314464 GCF_000715545.1 Opisthorchis viverrini | reverse complement strand
CTTCCTCGAATTGAGATGGTTAACGTCTGCTAAAAGCGATGCCTATGGCGCCGGCATGACACCACTGCTCCTCAGGTTTTACAAGGCAGTAGTGATCCATACCCCTTTGTGCATCAGGAACGTGGACGCGTGTAAGACCATCAAAGTCTTTGAAGCATCCGTCGGGTTCAGTGGGAATATCATATTAGCTATGCTTAGGTACAGTAAATGGTTTCGAAGTACCGGAACTCTCCCGCGATGGACTACCCACGTCCCATTAGTTACGCTGGTTAGAACGTGCTCCGTGTTGCTAAGTACTGTCTAACTTGCAGAGCTTCTTTTCGCTCAGCCCTGTGCAGAATGGAAGCGACGGAGTGACGGACAGTCTATGACTTATCAACAAAGTATGCAGACACTAACCAATCGTGACAACTACTGCCTCCTTGGATGGGTACCCTGGACTCAGCCTAACAGTGGTTAATGAAACGGGCAGAAATGGCCAAACACGCATTCAGTGGCGTTCGTGCATTAAAGCTCTCGCTTTCAGTGCGCGTACCAGTATCCCAGATAAGTTGAGTATACCACTGCGTCCAATGCTTGGTCACACCCCTGCGCTCCAATTCTCATGTGATCGCATCTGTAGCAGCTGGCACCAACTTACCCTTGGTGGATAATTTCAAGCCGACAACCTAAGACAAACTGCCATTAATTTTTCGATCTTCTTCTGAAACCCTAGGGCAACACTGAACTCTTCGGTTTATGCTATCCAAATGCAGTTCTTCCACGCGGTTTAACGTGACATCATCATCATCGACAGCATGACATCAGTGTTCAACACGATGCTTCACTATCCAAATGCAGTTCTTCCACGCGGTTTAACGTGACATCATCATCATCGACAGCATGACATCAGTGTTCAACACTGATGCTTCACTGCTGTACAACCGTGAAGTGTAACAATGAATAAGTGGGACCACACAACTCACCGTGAACCGTAAAAGTGTCGATGATCTGGGCTTAGGTCTTGTAGTCAGATGATCTACCCCCGAAAGTTGACATCCGTGGCACCAGCGTGAGGCATGCCGTCCGCCCCGTTGGACCTCCACCTTCAGAGGATACACTGGAGCGCCGGATGCCAGTATCTCGCTAACACTTTCGCAGACTACCAACACGGGGGCAAGCTAAACTTCTCCTAGACGAGAATATCCTGCGGTGCATGAACTAAACGTTTCGCAAATTACTCTGTTTCGGTGATGCAGTCAGTCATTTAACCGGTTCCGGTGGCTATAAATGCTTATGGGCGGGTAAATTAAGCGGCGAAAACGGCTGTGGCACAACTGACGTTCCGGTTGAACGCCCCTAAAAACAACCCGGCTTTTACCACTCGTTTTCTCTGCTAACGTCAGCATATGGATCAAAATGGACCCATGTCAGCTGGAAGCCCGCAACATTCATCAGTCATTTGAAGTGGTGAATCAAAACCCAAAACCTGACCATGATGAGCCTTCTCACCTGTATCTGTTGCCTGTCCTTAATGGCCTCAAACGCTGAAGCAGAAGAGCATTGGATCTCTTCGTAAAAGACAAAAATTGACCTTAGCACGACCTGACCTTACGCCAGGTTATTAATACAGAACATCATTCTTAACCCATTAACAACTTTACCACAAGGAAAACACAACAAAGCTACGTAAAACGGAACCAGGCAGCCTTACTTTTTCCGTTTATTGGAATTCGTGTTGTAAGACAGACGACGGCGCAACGTGAGGCGCTGCATGGCACGAGTAGGGCGCGCCTTGACGTAACTCAGTCCATTCAAACAAACATTGCCGTAAGTGATGCGGCTGCAGAAAAATCAATTATCAACTCAATAAGTTGCACTAGTCCATTACTTTTGAGGAATCTAGACTTCCATTCTCCTCTTGGTCTAGCGAAAATTTAGGCATTACTTCATCAACTACTCGTTTTCTCGGTAATGTATTTTACCATTCCTAGTTTATAGTTCCAAGTCGCTGCCTAAGGCGTTGAACTGATGCTACACCACCTTAAAGATCTTGAAGCTTTTCAACGCGTAGTGGCTAACCGAGATGGTGATTGTGACCCGTAATCAGTGGTGGAAATTTCAAATTCATGATTTTCGTTGCAACCGGGTGCGGCCTGTACACGGAATACCGAAATGCCGCAGTAGTGGTAGCTGTCAACGTCAGTTAATCGAAAAGACCACGCACTGCTAGCTTTCACGGCTCCGGTGGTCTAAAAATACAGATCATGTGTGACTGAAGTTTAATGTCCCGTGCTTTGCTAGTGGCCTTGAGGCCTCAATGTTGAAGCATCCAACATTAGAAGCCCCACTCAAAAGACCGCCCTCCCACTATTATTCGTGAATTCTTCGAAGATAAAGGGGACGACGCAAGGGTGAAATGAATAAACTGTTGTCCCTATGAAGCCAAATAAGTAAACTGGCGTCATGTAGGATTCCCGGGTGAAAGGTGGGTGAAAGAAGCGAGCGGCATCCAGTATGTGGTATGGAAAATTTTGGGTCGAAAGGCAATGGGGTGGATACGACGTTATAACTGAATGTTTTGTCTGTTCCGGGGAATCACTTTCGGAAATTTTTGTAACCAATTCATTATGAGTCACCTACGGAGCTATTTGGGCTCGCTATCAAGTCCAAAGTTGGTTGTGTCTCTTAGGTCAGTTGGCGGTCAAATTAGACCAGCGTATGTCGCAGTGTTTTGGGTCGTTGCGAGAAGCCCGAGTCGCAGACGGTCTAACATTCAACAAAACCAACCATCGCGTCAACAAGTACTTAGGATAACTAGAACCCAAGCTCCTCAAGACAGAGTGGTAATCAACCGCGACAAAACGCAGCAATCCCTAGAGGACGTAACACACTACACATAAGGTTGCTGAAGACTCCTCGACGGAACAGCGCCACAAACGGGTGGTTTGGCGGAGTCTACCGTAAAAGCCAAATCGGTATGCAAATGAGCGCATTTCGCCAAGCCGCAGAAAACACTACACTGTGCTTCGTATTGAGTGGCGCCTGTTTGGGCTATTCAAAATGGGCCTGAGCACGTAATATGATTTTGACACGTTGCAGTTGCGGCTCTGTCACCCTGTCAGCTTAAAACCGCAGGCAGATTTAGTTTGCGATATACGCATTCCATTCTAGTTTTACTAGACCGGTTCCACTTCGTTTTGAAAACTGTATACTGTCTGTCTGCGCTGACCGCCCCAACAGGTTGATGTACACTGGGCCCGCCAACAACAATGCATCCATTTTATAGGTTTATTTAACTTGATGTCACTCCCTTTAAAGCATTTTTCTATTGGACACCGTTTTATTTGAAATCTCCCCGCGCTCACCAGACGCCACTGCTCTCATCCTATTCCATCCACCCATGATTCTGACTTCGCCATTAGCAGCCGGGTTCACTTCATCAAAAAGGTGTGTGCATCACGGAACACATGGCCAAATGAGCTGAAAGAGTTGAAAAAGAGGGTACGTGGCAAATGCCGAATTAGAAGTTAGGGGTTTTGCAGATGTAAGCGGAGTCAAAAAGATGTTTTCCATCAGGAGAGAGTGTACTTGAAATTGAGGAGTACTCGGGGGAGTAGCAACTGTGAAAGGGGCACTACGTTATCCTGGACTGTAGTTGGTGTTCTACGACGGTAGACTACTCGTGCTTTCAAGAGCTAGTATGCTAGTGTTGATTCCAGTTGTATGTTCGTCAAAAGGAACAAGATGAGGGGAGTCGTGTGTTCTACATAAGGGCCGACAATAACACCTAAGCTCATCACCTGGCACAATAAAGTGTCTGACTGAGAGGTAGCCAGAAATATGGGGAGCCGGTGTTGGGGCAACTAGACTGTGACGGCCGTAAGACATGCAAGTTGGGCTTTCTGTGACGCGATCGAAAAGGTGGCTGTCCTAGTTTGTAGTAAAACGAAAGTGGAAAGTTTTAAAAGGATGCAAAGAGAAGGGATGAGAGGGCTTGAACTAGGGGCAAGGGAGGAATGAGCGCCTATCTGACTAAGTGCTGTGTTACTGATCTGGCTGTTTTCATTTTCCCCCCAGCCAACTTATAATTCGTCCCAATCAAGTCCCTACTCCGGATTACTCTATCAGGTCTGTCTAGTGACTGGTGCACTCAGCCTAACTCTAACTGGTAAAAACCAAACCAGAGCCAGATTTTTTCTTCGTTACGAGAGCGCATTCTGCGCTTATATATTTATCCATCTGAGGATTTGCCCCACTAACCACTCACACACAACGTCGCGGTACGCTTCTGCTCGACAGAGTACCTCAAACTAACGCTCCGATGCCGTTTAGCCATGGTGCGCTCGCTGTGAATATCACCATTCCGTTACCACCGTCTCATTGGCAGCTGTCATTTCACTTCTCCTCCGCGACTCGCCTCTGCCAACATCTGTATGCTGTATGCTTGTTCGAATCAACTGAGCTGTTTTTACTGATCTTGCTTCCCCCGACCGGAAAAGCTGGTAGCTGGAGTAGTCCAATAATGCACAAACCGCACTTACGTCTGCTTGGATGGTGTTCTATATTGCAGAACTGGTAGTATGCACGGGGGGTGAAAACTTTCTGTTGTGGACTAGTACGCCCTGCAAGAGGCTCGCCCTGTTACTTTGCACCATTGTGCGTTCGTATACCCTCAATCCATACAGTAGCATGGTGCATCGTCTACTGCTGGTGGTTCTGAGCCTGGCCTTTAAATTCTGGAAATAAAAAAGTTCTACTGACTTCTGTTTGTTGCTGCTGGTACTGGACCTGCCTCGTTTGAGTTATGTATCTAGCAAGTCCATAAACCACAGGTGAAAAAACTGGCCTCTCATCTGCAAAAAAATTAGGAAATAAAAAAATACACCTGGGATAGCCTGAAGGCACTCCTCAACGCCCATGGCCTACATCAACGAGGATAACTGTATCTATCTTCTTCAGAACAGAGGCTACACCTCATAAAAGCCCATTTCATCAGCCAAAGAAAGGACACATCTACCTGCCGCTCTCAGTGGTAAACACAAAGCCCTCATCGCTGGGCCCCACTTACAGATTAAAGCTGATAGCAGTGCTTCGGGTACTGGTGGCTATGTATCTTGCACATGCTTTCTCTCCTGGTATTGTCCAATTCATGTAATAAATACCAGATTAACCAGTTATGCTGGAAGTTCACTTTCGTCAGCCGTTAAACATCTGACTTTCACACCACCACTGTGAGCGCTTATGTCGGCTTTTACTAGATCCCTTGTAATTTACTATCGTGTGTTAGCAAACCCAACCCCGGGTCGCCAGTCTATTAAATAACAATCCATCCTATAACGTTTGATAACTATGCATACCTCCTGTGCCGGTTCGGTGGTGATCAGTCCTACGTAGTTAAGCCCCACCCGCTGTGATGCTGTCATTTTTCCTAGCCTTCTGTTCCGACAATCCCCTTCAGTCATGCTTTTTTTATGACTGTAACATTGTAAATTCCTCAGTAGTGCCCTATTCTGACTGTAAACGCATGATCATGCCAACGGTATGCCACACACAAGTTAGGGATAAACACCACTATTATCATTATTATTATCACAGGTATGAGTATAGGTACCGCTGTTCGCCGCTAGACGTGTGTATGTGTGCATAATAATAATAATAATGTTTATTCCCAACTTGTGGGTNNNNTGGGGATTCCGCGAAAAGGGAACAATGTCATGAATAAGGAGAAGTATTCGATGGAATAATGACAACAGGTTTCTTTCGCAACTTGTAGGGAACAATGGGCATGAGGTCCAACTAACTCAAATACTCAGTCGGCTGACATGAACTAAAACAGAAAAACATTGCTGGCCACGAGTTACTTTGGGCGGTTGGGTAAATGGCCGGAGCCACAACGAGCAAAAGTAGAGGTGGAGGCGGGATAATTGGAATTGGAATAACATAGCAGGTTTCGTCTCAAAATTATGGTGCAATCTGAGAAAAGCAGACTCACTGGCTACACTGACGTAGGGAGGTCAAATGCAGGTGTCAGGATGGATGGGGACACAGAGGTGGTCGAATTCGAACGAGTAGTCCATCAG
>NW_008751930.1:304555-307073 GCF_000715545.1 Opisthorchis viverrini | reverse complement strand
TATAGAAGTTTGTAATTGCGTTAATACACAGTTCCTTCAGGTCGTCTTCTTGTCTTCTGACTATAACCCAGTAGCGTCAGGGCAGGTGAAGAGGTACAACAGTAAGGGCAGAATGCGCTCTGATGATGGAGTGAAAAAAATCGACTTTGGTTTGGTCTTTATCAGCTAGAGTTAGGGCCTCGTTCTCATCGGTTCGCAAAAATTACTCGGACCTCATGCCTATTGTTCCCTACAAGTTGCAAAAGCAACATATTATTATTATTTAATCGAGTACCTCCCACTGTTTGTGACATTGTCCCCTTTTTGCGCAGTCACCACTACCCGCAAATCCCTCAGTCATGCCCCATTCTGACTGTAAACGCATGATCATGCCAGACGGCATGCCACCCACAATTTGGGAATAAACGTTATCATTATCATTATCATACTGGCCCGGTGTTTATCATGGGCATTAATTGGGAATAAACATTATCATTATCATTATCGTACTGGCCCGGGCAACGGAGGTAAGTAAAACTAAAGTAAGTAAGTAAAGTAAGTGAGCTAAAGTAAGTAAAGCGTAAAGCTACGAGCACGACAGATAAGGCTGGATCAGGCTGCCGGACCTGGGAGGTAGGATTAGTGGCCAAGTGAGGCTATATCAAGTACAGCAATAAATATGACAGTCCGTCAGATTAGGCTCCCACGTATAGTTGAGGCTTTAGTTTTGCCGGCTTGCATGAATACCGGCCTGGTGTTTACTATAGGTATCAAGGATAAGCGGCATCGCATATGTTTATGGGTATGAAAGACCGCGTTGGACACCTGGGTGTGAAAGACCGCCGTTGGCCACGGGATTGTTACTGTGCATAGATGAGGTCCAGCGGTTACAATATGCATTCAAAATGAGTGACAACATTAAGAGTTATGAGTACAAAAAGCCGTCGTTGGTCATTGGATTAGGCTACCCTCCACAGGTGAGGCCCCGTAACCAGCCTCGTACATGGACAAGGACCCAGCAGCTAAGATAAGTAGTCCAGGTGACTGACAGCGCTACCTTTGTCATGGCATGGGCATGATCACCACCGAACCGGCGCGGGAGGTGAGCATAGTTAACACGCGTTTTTGGAGAGAATATTGAGCAAGATCAAATCGCTAGGATTTGTAGGTGGCAGGCGAAAAGCAAAGCAAAAGAGGGTAAAACAAGAGGCTTCCTCTCTGACACATTACAAGAAAAGTGTAACGGTGAAAAATGAGGAGCCAGAATATCAGCTCAGGTAAAGCAACAGAGTTGGTATCACCCAGCCGGTCATGTTGAACGATAACCTAAAACCACTGCTAAGGCCTCGTGGCACTGGGCTTTTGAGCTCATGGCCAGAGGCACACAAAATATGAGTGGGATGACGATGTGGAGGGATTAGCAAAGCGGATAAACGTTAACAGGAGTCACAGAAACATGATGTACAGTGAAACCGGAGAGGCGCACAGGTGTCACTTTTTTGAAGGCGGGCATAATAGGCCTTTGGAAGAATGAGATGATGGCGACACGCGAGCCGGAACACAAACTGTATAGAAACTTATCGAATTTTGTGGGAAGCACAGACACACAGAAACGGTTAAATTCAAACGAAAAGTTCAGCAGGTTGGAATGAATGTCATAGAGNAGGTGGGTGGTTCGTCGTATTTGCAGTTAATGGAACGAGTGAGCGAGAGGCACGGTCGATAGATGGAATGGAATAGTTGCGGGTGCTGTCAAACTGGGTATGGAGTTGCCGTGCCATTGTTGGCCTGACATGCTTCAGTTTTTGGACAGCCCCGTAACGGACGTCACATTTAAGGCTATTGGGCTGGGATGTGCGGTTCTTTGAGCAGCGAGATTCATTTCAGGCTGGTCGAGGAAACAAGGTGAAGCGAAGCTGATATGGGATCGCGGGGTTCTTTCTGTCCATCCGGGGATCCTGTGGTTGTAGGTCATAGGCCAGGTGGAGCGGATAGCAGCCAGCCAAGTCGCCCAAACCGGGGGGATTGCCGATGTTCAAAGCCTGGGTTGTTGAGGGGATAGGGTGAGATTAGTAGAGAGCATCGTGACTTTGAGGAGACATAAAATGGGTAATGTGCATTACCATAGGTGTAAGGAAAGACTTCAAGTCTGCCGCGAATATGGTGATGACAACAAGTGACATCACCTATTTTGACCACTTTTTGAAACTGCTAGATCAATGACTATATGAGACGCTGATTATCAGGCCTCGCTTATGGTCCCCCAGCCAGTCTAACTGCCAACGATGGCCCGTCAGACAAGTAACTGTGCCCGCTCTTGCTCAAGTCTGGTACTTATAGTAAACACCAGGGGAGTGCCTATGCAGTCCAATAAAAATGAGGCCCACACTACGCGTGGCACCCTAAACTAATGGCCAGCGGCGGCCCATCACACTTGAACATTTGGTCGATATTGCATACCTTGGCGACTTATCGTAATCACTGGGCCTGTGTCTAAGTGCAGCTCCGAGTATGAGGCCTCAACTACGCTCGGTAGCCC
>NW_008751930.1:301336-303952 GCF_000715545.1 Opisthorchis viverrini | reverse complement strand
AGCTGATATGGGATCGCGGGGTTCTTTCTGTCCATCCGGGGATCCTGTGGTTGTAGGTCATAGGCCAGGTGGAGCGGATAACAGCCAACCAAGTCGTCCAAACCGGAGGGATTGCTGATGTTCAAAGCCTGGGTTGTTGAGGGGATAGGGTGAGATTAGTAGAGAGCATCGTGACTTTGAGGAGACATAAAATGGGTAATGTGGATTACCATAGGTGTAAGGAAAGACTTCAAGTCTGCCGCGAATATGGTGATGACAACAAGTGACATCACCTATTTTGACCACTTTTTGAAACTGCTAGATCAATGACTATATGAGACGCTGATTATTAGGCCTCGCTTATGCGCGGTCCCCCAGTCTAACTGCCAACGATGGCCCGTCAGACAAGTAACTGTGCGCGCTCTTGCTCAAGTCTGGTACTTATAGTAAACACCAGGGGAGTGCCTATGCGGTCCAATAAAAATGAGGCCCACACTCTGCGTGGTACCCTAAACTAATGGCCAGCGGCGGCCCATCACACTTGAACATTTGGTCGATATTGCATACCTTGGCGACTTATCGTAATCACTGGGCCTGTGTCTAAGTGCAGCTCCGAGTATGAGGCCTCAACTACGCTCGGTAGCCCAGTGTAAAGTCCAACGACGGCCAGCCATGTTCGATGCCGCCTGCCGAGGCTTCTTATGATAACTGCCCTGGCCCATGCACATCCCCGTAGATAACTATATTGCTCCAACCCTATATATTAGACGAATCCAATGACCAACGGCGGTGCTTCATGCATATTCGTTGTTCACTTGCTAACACCCCATACTCAAAAATATACAACCACCTTTACCAAATCATGCTTCTATTTATTGATTGTATCGTACAATGTGTGGTTGAATCACTTCCCATTTTTTTATTCGACATGTTCTGAAAAATATATAATCAATTACGACCCGTACAAATATTCTGTGATACCATTTAAAGCACAATTAAACACCAATCACCATGTGCTTAACAAACCCCCTTGTCCACAACTTCTGGTCGGCGTCCGCGGTGAACCTGGAGACTTACTCTTGTAAACGCAGACTCACTAGTTGCCCAATTGGTCGTATGTACATCGATGACTCGATAGCGGGATTCGGCAACCATATGTATTTGTAGCAACCCAGTCACCCACAAACCTGACTGTTTAGCTCACAGTCGCTCACTGAATCGCGAGGCTCGTATTTTTCTCATACTCACAAACACGTCACATTAAGCTGACTCATCGGACATTGATTGTCTGCACCGCCTAGTCAGCGTAGCAACTACTCATGTACAGACGCGCCCACGTACACGCACCGGGACCTGCATAAATGGTAACCGAAACCAGCCAGGACACACAGACTCGCGCGCGCGCAGGGAGTAAGGAGTCAGCCAAACACTCCAAGTCCACGGACAATTATGAAATACATGTAGCAGCCAAACTGAGGGGGAAACACGTTCCTGCGTGCAGAGTTTTACCAAGGGACTCTCACATACGATAAGTGCCCTGTTGGCTTGCTTCACATTTATATTGCTCTTTATTTTATACATGCTACAAATCGCTCCTGTAAACAACAGTCAGTCACAGTTAAAAACTTTTGTTAGTGCATACACCCTCTGGTTTGTATTATGGCGTGTGCACTGACCTTATTGGGCGCAGAGAAGTTAAAGCTAAAGACGACCGATACGGGGCCGTCCATTAACCGAAGCATGTCAGCTCAATGACGGCATGGTACTGTCATACCCAGTGAGATGGCAATCCCGCAGCTATTTTCTTGAGAATCTCGACCGCAACCACCCGCCCACTCAAGAATGTAGTCACAACTACGAGAAAATGTTTCATCCGGCCCCGTCTCTGGGACGAGCCCATTCGTACCTGATTAATTTTCGCTCAAATATGACCAGTCTGGTTTTTCTGCTCCAATTTCGGCTTGCCTCCTGCACAAGTTCAAATCCGCTACGGTGTCCGGGTCGCTCTATGTATTAGCACCTTGCCCCCATCCGACCTATCCCCTGCACCTGACTTCCCTACATCAGTGGAACCGGTGAGTCTGCTTAGTTTGAGATTAAACCACACTTTCGAGACAAAGCTCGCCATGTGCTCCCAGTTTGAATTATTCCATCTCCATCTACAGTTTTGCTCGTTTAGGCTCCGGCAATTTACCTAACCGCCCAAGGTCACTCATGGCAAGCAATGACTTTCAGCTTTAGTTAATGCCAGCTGGCTATGACTTTGAACTAGTCGGACATAGTGCCCATTGTTCCCAATAAGTTGGGAAAGAAACCTGATGTCACTATTACATCGGACATTCCCAAGTGTTTATGACATTGTGATGAACATTATTGTTTTCGAGATCTCGTCATCAGGTCAGTACATTTCTAATGGTTAAAGTAGGAGCGAAAAATGAAATACACTACGAAGATTGCTTAGTGAAATGCAAAAACGTGGAGACAGGAACGATCGGTTGTCCGCGCCTCTCCCCCCATTTCGCATCTAGTTGGATGCTGTGAGACAGTGAAGAGGGCTGTTGAGCAACTTGGCCGGTTGATTCGTGTCACACGACCAAGGCAGACTCAGCGTTCGTACGAAATGTTTTTGACAGCACA
>NW_008751930.1:300208-300824 GCF_000715545.1 Opisthorchis viverrini | reverse complement strand
TTTTGATACGCGTGGCGATTGCACCATGACTAAACGGCGTTGGAGAGTTGGTGTGGGCTGCCATGTCGAGCAGATGCGTTCTGCGATGTTGTGTGCGGGAGTGTTTCTTGGGGCTAACTGTCAAATTGATATATATGAGCGCAGAATGAGCTCAGATAATGAGATGAAGAGCAAAATCGACTTTGGCGTGGTCTTTATCAGTTAGAGTCAGGCTGGTACAACCGGTTACTAGGCAGAGCTAATAGAGTGATCCGGGGGGGACTGGACTAGGACGACGCATAAGTTCACAGGGGATATTGAAAACAACCAGACCGTTAACACTGTCTAATTAGAGTTTGTAGGTGATTAAGGCACTCAGTGATTTGAAGAAGAAAAGAGCTAATTTTGGTTAATAGGGTAATCGTACGAACGCTGAGTCTGCCTTGGTCGTGTGACACGAATCAACCGTCCAAGTCGCTCAACAGCCCTCTTCACTGTCTCACAGCATCCAACTAGATGCGAAATGGGGGGAGAGGCGCGGACAACCAATCGTTCCTGTCTCCACGTTTTTGCATTTCACTAAGCAATCTTCGTAGTGTATTTCATTTTTCGCTCCTACTTTAACCATTAGAAATGT
>NW_008751930.1:295391-298716 GCF_000715545.1 Opisthorchis viverrini | reverse complement strand
AGGTGGAAAACCATCCAAGCAGTCATAAGTGAGGTTTGTGCATTAACAAATACTCCAGCTACCATTTTTTTGGTTGGGGGAAAGCATGGCCAGTAAAGACAGCTCAGTCAATCCGAAAAAGCAACAGCATGCAGACGCTGGTAGAGGCAAGTCGCGGAGGAGAGTTGAAATGACAGTTGTCAATGAGTTGGTGGGACTGGAAGGGTGATACTCACGGCGATTGCACCATGCCTAAACGGCGTCGGAGCGTTGGTGTGGGCTGCGACGTCGAGCAGAAGCGTACCGCGATATTGTGCACGGGGGTGTTTGGTGGAACAAACTATCAAATAGATATATATAAGCGCAGGATGCGCTCTGATAATGAAATTAATAGAGAAATCGACCTTGGTTTGGTTTTTATCAGTTAGAGTTAGACTGAAAGCTCCTGCTTTAACCATTAGAAATGTACTGACCTGATGACGAGATCCAGAAAACATTAGTGTTCGTTATTCTGTTATTTTTCAAACCATGGGAATATTCAAGCGTTTATGACATCGTCCTCTTTTTGTGCAACCCCCTCAGTATTGCTCCATATTGACTGTGAACGCATGATCATGCCAGGCGGTATGCCAATTACAAGCTGGGAATGAACATCATTATTATTACTTTTTAGTCATAAGACCAAGTAATGTAGACTTGGACCTTAGGATCCAAGGGCCAAACGTGTCCTCAAACCTTCACCCATGGACTCAGGCGTAGCAAAGAGCTAGTGAGCGGGCGGGTGCTTGTTGTCAAATCCGCTCGTTTAGAGCACTAAATCCAAATCGAGACAGCGTAGTTTAGTAAAATCAGCAGCTTGGTCTTCCTCATCGATACTTGTAACCATCGCACACTCAACTTCTGTAGCAATCTAACCAACAAAGACCAAACTTCTGTACTTCATCCCGCCCACCATTCATGTCAAAGTATTCAACCCATCTTCTAGTCCTACTATATCTTAAGACATGAGCTAGTAAGATAATCAAACCTGATGCAATCCAACTGTCTCAAATGATGACATGATCTAGCATGAAGCAGTAAGGGCACATTCTTCGGTGGAAATCCCAGGTGTACAACCAAAAAATCGCTCTCTAAATGTCGCCGTACGGATTTGCCGACACCGGTCCTCACGAGCTACTATTTTGAGACAACCGTTGTTAAACACCTGAGACCGATTGATTCCGCTTCTCAAACAGGCCGTGTCTTACAGTCTTACAACAGAACGGCTAATACTGCAGCCTGATACACACATTACTTGATATTCACGGATATACCTCCTTGACGCTATGGGTGTTTCAAATCAGCAAAGGCGACCCGAGCATCACAGGTTCGTGAATTGACCTCACATGTCACACTACAATCGAAACAAATATAACTTTGCTTGTATAACGAACGCTGCACCACGCCACATCCACGGAATCGGAAAATTACCTGTGATCTTATATAAGGTTTGTTCTATCTCTGTGGATTCCTTGGGCCAACCAAAAATATGCTCCCTCTCACAGAAGTATTTCAGTGCAGTGAGGGCATGGCACTGCCACACAAAGTTCGATAGCGTACTCGCAGCTATGCCCTTCCTTTTCTTGACTAAGCTAACAAGAATCCTCGGGTGAAACAGTTCTTGATGGTTCACAACTTGCTGCATAGATTAATTTACAGAAACGACAAACCCGATAGAAGAAGGTCAAGTGTGGCACTTTGGGTAAACGCGCGTCAAGACTAATTGATACGCAATTTCCAATTCGCCAACCACATGTTATCCAGAACCATGAAATGAGGAGATGTACGAATTTGCAGTGGACGACTGAATAAATGCACTATTTAGCTACATTTTGATGTCAATTCGTAAATTAAGTTTCAGCATCCTTCTTACTGAATTTTAACCAGCATTGCCTGAACCACGCGAATTGTGTCACGCTATCTGCCTTTTGAGCTTGAGTGACGGGTGTCAGTTCACAAAAAGTGACTAAGAAATCCGATTTCTGTAACACGGTAGCATCGTACTTTATACACATATTCTACACTCCTCAACGCCTGAGAATAAACATTATTATAATTCTCCGTTGTAAATACCATAGGAGTTACAAAATAGGGTGTGCAACCAACATCCTGATAATGGATCGCAGTTCACTTCATCTCAAAATCGACATCGTCAAAAGGAAGCTGGAGCACATTTTTGATAAGCTGTCTTTTACAGCTAGCAGTCGATATTTTAAACATTGCATCGGTGGACGAAATTTTGCTGTGAATAGTTGTCAAACGGAAGTGAACGTTCTTCTAAGTACTCAAGTGGATTTATGTCTTTTGGCCCGATTCGACATTTAGACTATATTTTGCAAATTGACCACAGCTATTTAGTGCACCCCAAGTAGCTACAACTCCTTGGCCGAGGCCCTTCCAAGACATGATAGTATCCCGATGACTGTATCACCTGATCTGAACAGACCCACCAAACCATACTAGCAGGGTAAGAATTTCACAACTGGTCGGACACCGATTACCCTGCACTTTTTTCATATGGGCCGCTATCCAGAAGGTTCACGAGGCTGATGCGATGTTCGTCTCAAAAAAACCAGCACGCAGTTGGATAAGCCGAAAGCTAACTAAAGGATTCGGTGTCTCTTCGAAAAGTGGTCTCAACTTTTTTCAAAAAGTTGATCACTGAAGACATAAAAGGTGAGCTGGCATTTCGTAAAGTGCGCAACCGCTGTAAATAGGAAATCTGTCAGTTGGATACAGGACAACAAGCCACCATTGTGGACCTTGCCCAGGAAAAACAGAAATGTGCTGTTCAGATAAATGGGAAATCGCTGCGGAAATAAACCATTCGAGTCCTCCGTGAAGGACAGAAACGGAGAAACCACGAGTGACCCAACAGTGATATCTGAGGTTTACAGAGAACACTATGAATGTCTATGTTCAGTACCACTATCCTCACCACAAACACTCGTGTAAAAGCGTAACTACGAGCAGCCTCTACCAACATGGTCTTCACGGTGGAGGACGTTCATCAACTCTTGCACAAGATCAACCCGTTCTGCGAGTTTTGGCTCGACGAGGTTCATTCAAAGATCCTGAAAGAAACGTCGGCTTCACTGGAAAATCATTCCCACTTGTTGTTTCGTCATTAGCATCACTAAGGCCGCCTCCCCTCTGCTTCGAAGGAGTCGATTAACACGCCAGTCTACAAAACTGGTGACCGACTGTCGCCTGAGAGCTACAGGCCTATAAGCCTCACTAGCGTGCCATGTAAGGTGATGGAACGCATTCTGAAGCGAGCTATCCTAGATCACCTTACTTCCAGCAA
>NW_008751930.1:293335-294187 GCF_000715545.1 Opisthorchis viverrini | reverse complement strand
GTGTATTCGTAACATTAAAACAAACGTCATGATACAATGTGAACGACAGTTACAAAGTGTGCTTCAAGTTCAGGAAGAATGGTAAATGTGACAACGGATTACAGGCATTACAGCCTAATTACTACTTGCGCCCTGTTTGAACAAATTTTGCCAACAGATTTTTCACCGTTGCCCCACAAACACACGGCGGGGTCATGGTAAGAAGATTTTTAAGCTCAGAGCGCACACATTCATTAGGCAATATTTTTTTCCATTTCTGGTAGCAATTGCATGGTAATACCCTCTCTTCGACGGTTCTCCATTGTCGTTTATGAACCCAGTTAAAAGAACTATTGGACGCTTATTCATTCGAGTCCTCGGGCTGGCAAGAGTTCTGCCTCGCGCTGGGAACATAAAGAGCGGTGCTACACCTTTTTTCACTTGTGCCTTTCAGGTGAACGACAGCCACTGACCGACAAGAACAAAAGCGACCCGGGAAACTTGGCCAAAAGCCTCGATCCTGTGTATCAATCCGTGAATCAGTGAGTGAATCCGTGAATCACTTCCTCATATATAACATAAGCATATGTGGCCAGACTCGCAAGCCTGTCAACTCGAGTGTGCGAATTTTCGTTTTCCCAATGGTGTGGAAAACCATAGTATCCTGTGTCGCCAGACCCTATGCGGAATGTCCTTGAGGGCGCGATTTTCGTTTTTCAGGACTGTAACGCATTTGAAACTCGAATGTATCTGCTTGCCCGTTTCTCATATGACCTTATACGTGCCCCTCCATTTCTCTCTTCCCCCACTGCAGGTACCACGGACGAATCACCACGGGCCCTGGACAGGGAAGAGTACCCCGCTTGTACACCC
>NW_008751930.1:289344-293248 GCF_000715545.1 Opisthorchis viverrini | reverse complement strand
ACAACCTTGCTTACTGGGCTCTGGCTCATGAGCTTTGTTTCTGTTTTCCATTTACAGAAATTGTCGTGAACACCTGCCTTCGGTGAATCACTGTCCCCTGGTGCTTCCATAGCGTGCATATTACACTGGGCTTCATACGACGAGTGGGCCGATTACAATCTCTTTTATATGACCTTAAGCTATTAATATGCCTGTATGGTTATGTGCCGTATATATTAGTGCATGAACCGGCGTGTACCGTCACTACATCCTCGCGAACTTCGAATGCCGCTGAATTCCTGACATACCACGCTGCAGGGCTCTAGGACAGTGAGGCCGTTTTTCAACTGAATAAGTTGACTGAGCATCACAGAACACGCTTTAAAATGCTCTCCATTGATCTCCCTTCCTTCACTTAACCTTTTCATGACTGGAGTCATGGTATGGGCTTGCCCATACCACTCCCCTCGGTATCAGTGTGGCATGAATTCGATATTTGTGTTTTCGGGTGTATCGAAATAAGCTTAAATACGGAACCAATAAAGACTTCACACCCGGACTTATTTGGACTAATTATATGGACAAATCATATGTTCAGGTTTGGCTTGTTCATGAATCGACTGTCTGGGGACTAACAGTTCACTTACTAGCTGGAGTTAATGGTGCAGCTTAATGCGTTCACCTCTTTCACTTCTCCCCTACTGCGGGCGCCTTCCGGTGAGCTACCACGAGACCGGAACAGAAAACAGTGGCCCGCTTCTGTGACATCTAGCTGCTTCTGCGCTTCACTCGGTTTGCGTTCGCCGTTTCTGTCTCGGTATGTGCGCCTAACAGCCGGCAACTCATTCAGTGACGAAGACTAGAAAACAACCTAGTAGAATCAGCCCAACCAACCAGAGTCAGCGGTTCTAACGGAAGTAGATCACTAAGTCTTCGTATAAGTTCCGAAGGAGTACTCTCTCAGGTTGTTCAGTGCTCCAAGTAGCAATGAAATTGAGAACTTCGAGTTCTTGAGAAAAACACGGGAACCGGGCTACTCTGGAGTGCACCTCAAAGCTTTTTAAGGTTTGGTTTTCGGACGCTGATCGAATTTGTGGTCTATCACAAGTCGATTTTCCAC
The DNA here is from genome assembly GCF_000715545.1 of Opisthorchis viverrini. Classification (NCBI taxonomy): domain Eukaryota; kingdom Metazoa; phylum Platyhelminthes; class Trematoda; order Opisthorchiida; family Opisthorchiidae; genus Opisthorchis; species Opisthorchis viverrini. Next base: position 292,149 of record NW_008751930.1, on the reverse strand, counting down.
TGAGGATCTGCAAAACGAAGGGGGAGTCACACCTTATGCTACATGCTCACGATCTAGAGAAGCGGAATAAAATGAAACAAAGTCGGTACGTCCAGGGAAAATTATCAACCTTGCTGTCGGAAATTTCCAAGTAGTGAGCCGACAGAAAATAATCCTTCCACCGTTTTGACTAACTGGAAATTTATTCACAGTAACGTCTTGAACGATAAACGGAACATCTTATTGATCAGTTCAGCTGGCTCCATTAACTCAACTCCTGGAGGAACCAGACAAGATCTCAGCCTCTGAGGCCTATAGGGTCGAAGTGCTCCCGGGGCGTCTGCTCGCATGTGTCAAGTACACAGACGATATGGCTTTTGACTTTGCGGTAATGCAAACAATATAAAATAATTAAATAATTCTGCCTCACGGTTTGATATACACTTCACGCCTGCAAAGTGTAAAGTGATGCTGCAAGACGGCATGAGTTCGAACTCCAGTCTCATGCTTGTGGATGAGCCGATGGAAGTAGAATACAAGACTGTCTACTGTCTCAGTCCCGGAGGTCCCGCGAAAGATGTTATTTCCATTCGGATCGGGAAGGCCAGAGCAGCTTTCGTGAACCTGCATCACCTGTGGCGTAGGCGTAACCTCAACGTATCCGTCAAATGTCAAGTTTATAATGCTTTGGTGCGCTTTATGTTACTATGCGTGTCAGAAACCTGGGCGCTGCGCGCCGAGGGCATCAGAAGACCTTCAGTGTTTGACCATCGATTTAATCGGAGCATTGTCCGGGTTATCGAAAAAAGGCTACTACCGATGTCTCTCTTCTTTCATAAACGTTTTCTTTTCCTCTCCCCACCTCATTAATAACTCTATATTTGTAGGCACTGACGACTTCGTTCGTCCTGCAACGGTTTTGCAAACGACATTTGCGTGTCCTCCGGCGTTTATATCCTCAGGCATCTCGAAATCAATCTTCAAGCTGTGTACTGTTTCTCAGAAGCAAGAATTCAAGATGCAAAAACATTGGTTGAGCTAATCGCCCCATCACTCTCCACCCGCTTCCGGCTGCGCATCTCCGGCGATTCAGAGGCTATTGTGGCAGGATATGCAGGGGTTCGTATCCTAAGTCACCGGGCGGAAGAGGCCTTGCTTGACTGGATACCTTTTGACTGTTCCTGTCTGCGCCGTTTGGCAACGTCTGTGAGGACGTCCCACAAGGGGGATTTGATCGGTGCCTTTTTGTCGTGTCTACTTACCTCCCAACTGACTGTAGTTCTTAATCCAGCAAAGACACGTTTTATGACCCCCTGAATTCCCTATTGAGGCTAGCTAAAGCTCAGATATCGTCTGAATGCACAAGTTAGCAGGCTTAGCACATATGGGATTCAATTAGGTGGTCAACATGGACTTGACTCGGTCCGTACGGACAATGGTTAACGATTACTTCAGTTATTCACATTAAATTCCGAAATAGCCGAAGTCTTCTGGCCACATGGTGTCCTCCAACGATGTGCCGGCCACGAACTCAAATCGATCACATTGTCATCAGGTACCGATGGCGCGGATCAATAGCTGACTGCCGGTTGTTTTGGAACACCTTTGTGGATTTTGAGCACGCTTCCCCCTTCGTTTTCCATGGCCTCGTAAGATGCGGAATAATCGCCTGGCAACTGAAAGACCAACAGATCCGGATGTTAGAAAGATTTACTAGAATTGTCTTCTAAAGTCTCTCCCAAATGGTTCACCATCAGATGTGAATTCATACTGGGACTAGATGGGCACATTCTTTGCACAAACCCGGGAATTTTGCCTATGGCACCGCGCTTCCAGGCTCATTCCAGCTTTGGATATCAGACCAAACAGTACCATTGCTTAAACATCGGTGAACTCTCTCAGCTGGCCAGGATGTAACTTGACGCGACGAATTATCAGAAGTCAAGTGGAAATGAGCATGAAGTCTGGCTGATGCAGAAAGCCAAGGAAGTGGAAGAGGTCCAGAAAATCGTAATGTCAGAAGATTATTTCAGTTGATCCATGCGACCGGTCCCTCCTGTGAGTGAAACCGTCAAGGATCAGAAAGGAGTGGCCATATTGAATAGATATGAACACTTCGACCGGCGGGCCGAATATTTCGTACAACAGCTATCGTGGCCACCACCTGCCTTTCTTTTGAAGGAGTCCACAGTTCAGATAGCACCATGGACGGGGAACGTAGAACCCCATAAGGTCTCGGAGATTTATGGCTGCATATATTGCCTCAAGCGCCATCCAGCCTTTAGGGCGGATGACCTCCCACCCGCTTTGTTCATAGACGGGACTGAAATCCTCAGTCAGCGCTTGTCTGGTCTGTTTGCCTGCATTTGGAAAAAGTAAACTGTCCCAGACAACGGAGGGGAATCCGTGATAGTGCCCATTTTCAAAAAGGAGCTCCTAGTGGGTTTGGTAACCTCAGGGGGATCAGCTTAATCCCGGCTATAACGAGACTATTGGCGTCACTTTTGCCTTGTCGCCTTATGGCGGCTCGAGAAGCATTGACTCGAGAGCAGCAGGCGGGGTTCCGGTCTGGTAGGGGTTGCGCTGACCAAATCTTCTCACTCCGTCAGGTGCTAGAACAACGCCATACGAATAAGTGGCCCACAATTCTAGTATTATTGGATTTCCGAGACGCATCCGACTCGGTTGATCGGTCTGTTCTTGACACGCTTGCCTACCAAAGAATGCCCCGGAAGTCTGGACATAATAATATCTTTGTAGGTTTTGTCCTTTGTCTTTTGTCCTTTGTCTTTGTCTTGTCTTTGTCTTTTGTCTTTGTCTTTTGTC
>NW_008751930.1:263160-285496 GCF_000715545.1 Opisthorchis viverrini | reverse complement strand
CAGCTACTTACCCCTCCTCCCCAAATCATCGGTGAACGAAACTGCGGCAGCTACAACCAGTGTACGACGAGTACGCGGTTCTCACAGCTGACGTAGTATATCTTTGTATTCTCGGACTACCGGATGTGCGAGAGTATGCGGAGAGCTCTCCAAAGGCTTCCTCACACAGCGGAGTCCGTCAGGGATGCCAACTCTATTCCTTTTTAACTTCGTGATCGATGAAATAATGAGACGAACGCTGGAGGGTATCCAAAGCCCTGATGTCCAAATAGCCTGTGAAGAAAACCTTGTCGATCTGGAGTGCGCAGACGACATCATTCTTATCTTCGAAGAAGAGAAGGCGCAGGTGTTTTTGGATGAACTGACCAAAGTCATCCCCTCCTTTGGTATGCGCTTTGCGCCCACGAAGTGTAAAATCATGCTCGTGGACGTGCAGTCCCTGAACGCGTCACTTACAATCCAGGGAGAGGTACTGGAAGTTGTGGAGCATTTTACATATCTTGGGAGTTGTCTTAGTTCTGATTGTAGTGTGAGGGATGAGGTTAATGCACAAATCTGCAAGGCTCGGGCCGCGTTTGCTAATTTGAGACACCTATGGCGCCAAAGTGGTTTATCCCTTAATGTCAAGGGTCGTGTGTATCAGGCTACGGTACAGGTCATTTTGTTGCATGGCTGTGAGACTTGACCTATTCGAGCACCGGAACTGAGACGTTTTCAGGTGTTTGACAATCGTTGTCTCAGAACTATAGCTCGTGTGGGTTGGTGTCGGTGAATCCGTAATGAGGCAGTTAGAAAGTACGGTTTCGGCTGTGCACCGGGTACTTCCATTGAAGAATGTGTCCAGCACCAGAAGCTGCGTTGCTTAGGCCATGTATTGCCCATGCCGAACCATCGTTTACCTAAGGGGCTGCTGTTTTTCTTGCCCACCTCAGCATGGTGGCCAACCTTTGACCTGACAGAGGATAATGAATGAAGAACCTGCATCTAGCTTTTCGTAACGTCCATTTTCGTCCCACATATCGTTTCCCAAGCTAGAAAACAAAATGGGAAGTCAGACTCCGTATTGAAGCCTTTTCAGCCCAATACTCGGCCTGAAAGCTAGGCTTGTCTACTCTTCTTTACTATTCCTACTGGATGTCTTCGAGGTTCCATTCTTATATCACTTATCTGTTCTACTTTACTGACTATCCCAATGTGCTTCTAAATTCCACCCCACTTTTTCAGACAGCCAAAGGTCTTCTAAGCCGTTGCACTTCGAATAGATGTTAAGGGCATAAAACAATAGTCAAATGACTGTCGAACAACTGCACGTGTTTACATTACATGCCGGCGCGAAAGGACACTCGGAATGATCATTGAGAACAGAACGCCAGTATTCGATAAATGCTTGGCTGTCCTACTGTCCTCATCTGTCACACCAATTTCAGAACTAATTCAATACGCGAAACGCCTCACTACTTTGAGTACCTCTGGAAATTGGGAGATACTGTCTTTGTGCATAGCGAGAATTAACTTGAAAGGATTGCGGAATCCGGTAGCTTACAGGTCTTATGTTTCCCGGTGCCTTCAAAGGGATTCTACGACCATGAAAATGGGTTCGATACGCACTTTTCATCCCTGAGTTGACTCAGAACACGGAATTCAAGGCACAACGTTATTCACTTCAGAAATATTCTTCTATTTACCGGTGAAGTTATCTGCTCATCATCATCATCATCATCATTGACAGCATAAAATCAGTGTTCAACACCGATACTTCATTGCCGTACAACGATGATTTCTTTGAAAGCCTTATAGTGAAGAAGAGAATAAAGGGACTTAATGCTAGATTACTACAATCATCCCGAAGTGCTTACACCTCCAGATACTCATTCAGGCAATCTGGATAGAAACTGGCGACAAGAACGGCACTGATATCGGTTGGCAACCATATATTTCAGCGTCTCCAACCAGGCGCACTGGGGATCACGCGGTCCTCATCCTGGTAGGTGAGTAGCACCGACAGCACCCAGATGCTTCGTAATTTCCTTCGCACCCCTCTGCCAGGTCATGAAAAGACCGGACATTACCGTGGTATGACGGTTTGCCTACCTCAGCGACCCATTGAGCTATACTACGGGGTTTCCACGAGACACAATTCACCAGGTTGGGTTGGTCTGTGGTGAGAAGTCTGACGAACACAGTCTCCTGGTGCTCCAGGTTGGGGGTTGGAACATATGGCGACTTATTCCGTAGAAATGGTAATGCATTTGCACTTCTCGCCAAACACCGCTGCCTTGCGGTTAGGCTTTTGATCCAAATGCTTTGGTTGAGGACTCTAACCATCCTCCTGTCTAGGTGTGGGCGCCCTGACGGTATTTCAGCCCACTTACAACCGTGACATCGTATCTGCACAGGCATGCAGAATGGCGCATCACAGTGTGTCAGACGAGCTGTTGCAATCGTTATTGTGGCCCAAGATAGACGATATTGTGGCCTAAGATTGAGTGAACACGCGAGGCATTCGGTAGTCCTCGAGCTCCTGAACTGTCGTTTATACTGACCCATCACCCATAATTCTTTTGACCATATATTTTGCTAATCTTTCTTTTTGCTTTTTTATATCTTTTTAATCTTTTTTTAATCTTTAATCTTTTTTATAATACAATCTCATAGTGCCCCTACAGCTGACACCTTGACATGATGGTCGGACTTGAGTGTTGCAGTGATCACGCGATATACACTGGCTGGAACTTCGTTCCACAAGGTGCAACCATGCCAGAAAGGCCAAAGGAAAGCAGCCAGACCAACAGCAGTCAAACTCCGTATTAGGAATAATTGTGCTACGAGGCTGTCTGGGGGTAACATCGCACTGTCCTCTGCGATAGAAGTGTGTAAGCAGTAAGGTGTTTCCCCCAGTTACCAACATGCCCATATTTATGGTAGCAGCGATGCTACCTCCCCCCAAGGAAGAACGGGTTAGAAAAGATCGGCCCTAGAAACCACACTCCGATTGCCAAACGGTTGACCGTGACCGCCGGCGCATTATTCAACACGGTCAAAATACTTTTACAGCCAAAGAGTCCGGTGCTGCTCAAAAGACACCTATTCTACATAGCCGCATCAGAAGTGAGACAGCAATGCCTTACTCCCTGGGCCCTCAGGTTAGGCCAGCTTCATGCATCCGAACAGGTCAGACTATTGATTCATTGGGTCCCGGAAGAGTTGTCTACGATAACTCTTCTTCCTGCTTGCTCACGAGTCAGACTTTTGGGTCAGATTCTCAAGGTGAAGTCTCACAATCAAATTCCCTCTTAGGCATGGGCAACCGGGTATTATCGTTTGCCCGCACGGTTTTTTATCCACCGATTTCCTTCCCCCACCCCTTCCCATCACACAAGCAAGCGCTGCTGAATCATTTGACTGCCAGTTATCTGATCGACGGGCCTTATGCAGCCATCTACTTATTAACAATAAACAAAAAACACTTTACCAAGTCCACGAGATCCTTTCTACATAAGGGCTTTCAACGTCCGTGTTCTGTCAAATTGATAAAAGAGCAATGCTCGCTGAGACATTACAATTGGTGTATGCTGTCTCCGAAACACATACAACAACCAAGCGTGGTTATGTGTCTCAGAACATCAAAGAAGAACTCATCTCACCGTGTGTCCGTTCATCCAGAAATGATGACTCGTGGAATATATGGCGTGGGAGTTGCACTCCCCCTGGGGCTGAACGTACTTTGCTGCACTGGGTCACAGTGAATAGTTGTTTCAGCGCCATCCGGTTATCCAGCCCAATCAAGCTCAGCCCACTTTGACATGAAAAGGCGTCTGTTTGTAGTGTCGGCATATGCTTCAACAGCTTGCAGTTCTAACGTTGAGATGAACATCCATTACTGAGAGTTGTCGGGGCCCATTCGTCAAGCACGATGCACTTACATAGTGACCCTGTCGGGTGATATCAATACCCAAGTCGTCGTCTCCTAGGAATGAAAACTGGGCGAGCGATTCGGGATCGATGTTCGTCGATCTGAGCTAGCTCAACAACTGTGGTAAACCAGCATTGTAGTGATAGAGAGCGCATGGATGAAGCATGACAAGATGTGAAAGGAGTTATGCTAGGGATAAATTTGTCTACCTTAGCAGCTGTATTAGTCCTGTGGAAGAGAATATTTCCACCCGGATTGGGAAGGTGAGAGCAGCTTTTGTGAGCCTGCGTCACATGTGGCGTAGGCGTGGCATCAGCCATATGTCATTGTGCTGCGCTGTATTTTGTTGTACGAATCAGAAGGCTGGCTGCTGCGCGCCCAGGACATCAAAAAAACTTTCAGTGTTCGACCATCGATGCCTTCAGAGCATTGGCCGAGTCTGGTAGGAACACCGGATCAGTAATGCTGAAGTCCGTCGAATGGTTTTCGAAAGGAATGACTCGCCCTTGGATAGATAAACTAATCACACTGCATGGGTTGCGGTGGTATGGCTGCGTCCTCCTTATACCAGTTGACAGACTTCTTCGGAGGGCTCTTTTCGCACAACTACGCGGTGGGTGGAAACGAGCCAAGGGGGATCAAGCAATGGCTTGGCAGCGAAGTATGAAAGCCATTACTGGCAAACTCAGCTGCGTTGGTCGTTGCCGTCTCCCTGTATGGAGATCCCGGGAGGGGCAAATCAATGGTTAGAGACACTTACAGACATGGGCCAGTCACGCCATCAGTGACACTCATGCATCCAAGCTATTGTTTTTAGTGCATAGCTCCCCGCAAAGAATGTCCACTGATACCACTGTGTTTACAACTCAGTTATATCAGCCACCTCCCGAAATAACCATTTAACGAAATTGTGGCAGCTATGGCCACCGCATGGTAAGTGTGCGGTTTTCACAGCTAATGGTGATGATGGTGGCTTAATGCATCGAGGAGAGTTTTACAAATTAGAGCACTATCTTCGGAAAGGATTATTATGATTTCGTGTAGTGAGTTCTTTCTTTTGTTGATACCACATTAAAAGACTGAAGCAACTTGCTGATATATACTGTTTTTGTGATTTCCGTCGTTGGAATCCCTAATGTTCAATACTCTGACCCTAAGGAGCTGCGTTGTACTCTGCTTTCTACTTGCGTTTTTCAGCGGAGCCACAGTGAACACTAATCGAAAACTAATCCTGGAAGCGTAGACAAACATCAATTCTACGCCTCAATTCCTGAATCCCTGCACCTAAAGGTCGACTTTCCCTGGATGATATGAGTGCTTTGCACTCACTCCGGTTGGTTGTAAAGGTGAATACATTCGTATATTTGATTTGGCCGAGTTGTACTGGTGTATGTTTTAATTATTGATCCTGTTCTAAACGCCATGTTCTAACCTTGTGCTCTGCTGTGCTGGTCGCTGTCCTGAGAGCTATCAGATCCAACGACTCGACAACTTATCCGTTCATCCACAGCTCAGGCAGTTATGGGGCTGCACAAACCGTCACACCGCACTGAGATTCAGTCTATTTGTGCCACTGTCATTTGGGAAGGACCAGTTAGTTTTCTGGAATCCCACGCAATCTACTGAGAGTTTGGCATCGTCGGCATAGGAGATCATTGGGGAACCAAGCATGGTTGTAAGGTCGTTGGTGGTCCATGTAGAGAAACGTGAGGTAAACTGCTGGCAGCTTTCTTAGTTTTTGAGCAGCATCCCACAATTTTGGCTTTAGAGGCTGTGCATATGCCGTTTGGGTTCACTTTTGACTGAAGAGTGGTGTGACCAGTTTTTCGTTGGTAACTTTATTCGTCGCAAAGCCTATTCTACTTGTTGGCAACTCTTGAGACGAAGCATCCATTGGAGGAGAACAAACGTTTTTGAGCTCTGTTAGTACACTTTACACTATTCCACTTGATTTACCATGCGTTCCGAGGTGAAAGTTGCAAAATTCTTCACTGTACTCCACCTTGAAGCAAGGAAATGAGATCTCCGAGGTAATTCGATTGTGTTAACTACAGAGCAACGTACGGACCAATTAGCATCTTCACGACCCTCAGGGGGATTTACATCTTGCGTAAGGGATAGGGCTACGGGTGATCTTGTGTCTTCAGGAAGAAATGGGGCTTCATCCAGCTGGACTTTGGCAATGTGATCTGTGAAAATGACTCCACGTAACATCTCTCGGTGAGCCGCACAGAAAATATAGCGTTTAAGGCTCTTTCTTGAGATTCAGGTTCAGTATCGTTGTAAGGGGAAAGTCCTCAGTAGTGTAGAAATTGTTGCGTGTTCTTCAGTCAATGGCATATGAGAACATATTCTCGATGTATCTGGTTCTCCTTGCCAGCTGAGATACTACCAAGTTGTCTAAGCCTAGATACGAGCAATCGAGCTTCAAAGTCTGGGTTCAAACCACAGACCTTCCGTCAGCGCTTTAACCACTGAGCTATCTTGAGCTTTGGGAACCTGATACCGTGTGGAATAGTGAGGTCTGTTCTAGGATGAAGTATACACTTTGACTACACTTCAAGATATCGGGAGTTGATTTCTTCAGAGGAGATAAGAAACTTTTCACATCGGCCGTACTCGATCGCGTGTCGGGACTGGAAGTCCCCCATAATGTAAGCGTCTATTACTGTTACTTTTCTGGAAGACGTAGGGTAATGTTTTCGCGAGGTTGCGCGGAATGCGACCAGATGTTCTAGTCAGATGCGGCTCACTCCATCTGGCTGGGATTTTATGAGACCGAGCACATCGTCCTCGCGGCATGTGGGTAGGAAGTTCATCCGGGAACTCCAGACAAGCTAGGATGTTCACTTTTTATCTGCTGAAGCGATAATGTTTTTTTTTCAAGTGGAAGTGGTCGCCACATGGACTTTCCCAACAAAGATGCAGGTTGTTGTTGATTAGAGGATGGCTGGTCCATTCGCCGCAGACAGTTACTAATACCCCGAGATATCACCAAGGGTATCATGTGTCTCATTAGATGTTAAATTCTTGGCATTATTCATCCGCTAGCGAAAATATGTAGTAATAATAATAGTAATAATCTTTCAGCTGGAACATCCTTTCTCTACCTAGATGCCATGCCACCCGAAGGAAGCACGAGGGCTAAGATACTGTCAGGCTACCCAAGTCTGGATAGGAGCAATCGAAATGCTGAGGCTGCGGTTGTCAAAAATTCAGATTATGTGCAGACCCAACAGACAGCGACAGGTGTCGCCTGTCCCCGCCTCTGTTTTACTGCCCTTCGTGTATTCGTGAACCTTACTACATAAGACCCCATTGGTAGGAAGCAAGTTTGGTGTCGGATTACATAACAATTTGTTATGTAACAACACACGTGATGAATTCTTTCGACGTGTCACGTGTCACGTTCGCTAATGACGGATTCGAGTTTTGACGTGTTGGAGTCAGCTGTGTCATAGCTCTAAGTATGTCGTACTATGTTCTGCCGACTGCACTGATGGAGGCCGGTCTGTTTTGTCACTGTAGGTGTCTCCGCAGCAGCCGGCTAACTTGCTGATTGAGTTGGGCGTGAGTCAATTGTTGAATGCAGTATCATCAGCCCCACCCCATCGGCCTAACAGTCACTTCTGAACGACGATAACAGCCGAGCTAGACCCTCTACGGCACTGCGGGGTTAGTGTACTGTTAATGCAGAACTTTAAAGTCAACCATTTGTGCTTCCAAAACCCTCTTGTCTATTAGCTACGTCTCGTAGTCTAATAAAGTGAAACCCCGGTAGCATCTCGCCACGCATTTATTCCATCCAATCTGATTAAATGATTAAGTGGTGCTCTTTGTTTTTAATTTTCATGGTATATAATATCTACCAATAACAATAATTCAATGCTATATGATAGTTCCACCCAATGAGCTGCGCTTCCTCGCGGAGTTCAGGCGTGTGATTGGTTGGATTAGTGAACTCATTAACCGCAGTAAGTGAACCAGTGAACGCCCGCAGGATGGTGAAGGTGGTGTTTCACGCAATCTGCTCATTTCGACGATCGGGGAGGGCTGGTGGCGTAGCAGTGGCTAACACCAATAATCCGAAATAGGCACGACGCCGACGTTAATTTTTCAAACTCTAGCGAAATCCCGCGCTTACCTGAAGTAAACAGTATCGGTGCTCTTTTAACGCCCAACTGAGACACGAGTGGACATGTCGGCGTTCGTATTACTGGTGATTCTGCCATGCGGTAGCATAACAGTAAATTCAGACAGCCTATATTAACAATTTTATGTTTTAACCGATACCTAACTGTAGTACAGTAGTCCTCTCTCTCTCCCTCTTTCAACCATTATTCCTTTCAATCCAGAATTTGCGATTTCCACAGTTGCTCACGACTCGCGGTGCTCAAAACGTCGTTCGAAATGTTCGACTTCCCTGTTTTCTACGCACGGAGACAAATAAACCAACTGACAAAACAACCACTCCTCCAGAATCAGGCTCTTCGAAGCCGAACTTCAGTAAGTCACCTATTTTGTGACGGTCAGCTTCTAACCCTTTGCTCACGTGTAGAACGCATCGAGTTTGAATTCTCTTTCGGTCCAGGCAAGTCAGCGAATCCTGGCGGTGTGGGCAATGGCCCGTTGATTATCCTCGGAGTCGCTTGCATCACTTACATCCTGGCAACTTCTGTTCCACGATATAAAAGGATCACATGGAAGGAGTTCGTGGACACTTTCCTGCAGCAGTGAGCTCTCCTTATCAGTCTATTAGCTGAACTTCTAGTTTACGTTGCGCAACTTTCAAACACTCGTTTGTGGATGTGCCGTTTGTGTGGACCTCCGTATTTGCTTTAGCCTCTTCTAAAGTGCTTTGGTTTTTTTCCTAGTCCATCTTAAAAACAAGTTCTTGTTCGTTTATTTGTCGAAGTTTTTCCCCGAGGTTCTGGTAATCTTTATTCGTTCACCTGTAATAGTGATAGGGACTCATAGTACCCACCGTCATGAGCACCGTGGTGGCAAAGTCGATATGTGACCGGCTAGAGTTCTTTGGAAGTTGTGTGATGATTTCTAACCGTCGGCTTAGTTTTTGTTCCGAAAGGCATTGGAATATATTCTTGTTACGAATTCCAAGGAGTGAAGCGGTCCAACGTTGATCGATCGTCTACTTCTTTGTCCGGGGTCGTTCAATGCCGAACGATGGATTCGTGACGTGAAAGCTCTCACTTCAACTATAGCTTGTCCCTAGATGAAAGAAGAAGATGAAAGAGGAACGAGCTTTTTGTCAAAAGGCCAATCGGCACTGCTGACTCGACCGGTTAGGATGCAGCTGAATGGAAAAAGTCATCGTTCGTCGTAACTGAGCCAACATCATTACCACACTCTCTGAAACGCAATGCTGACTGTGACCCGTGTGATGGAATGTCACCCGATCCAGCTGAACCTTCGCCGCGTGTTATCCGTTTTGGATTCTTTTGTCGAGTGACCAGCGGTATCTAGTAAAAAAGTCGGTCCATAGGTGCATGCAGCGTTTCAGCAGTGAAAGAAAGAAAGCGACTTGAAACGTTATTGGTTGTTGCTTGGTTAGTACTCGATAGATAGATAGATTCGACATAAAACAGCTTTCGTCAACAATGTTGGCGAAACCAGCCTCAATGTGACAGTGACAGCCGTGAGACCGCTGATGTTGGGATGTTTATCTGTCACACAAAAAGCGAGCCGACTCAGGGACAGTGCTCCACAAGTCGCACTTCCAACGAACACTAAATGCACCCCAATTATGGCAACCTCAGAATTTCTCGAAAGGCTTCGACACCGCTGGTTATATCGATTTCCAGGAGTTGAATTCGGTGTTGTTGTTCTATGGCACAATGTGGGGACATCACTGGCACTCCACTTTTAGAAGAGCGAGTTTCTCTGGCATTTCCTTTGAATTGTTATTTTTTGGGGGAAGCAACACCAGAAACGCACAAGTACATTTTTTGTTGACTCGAGAAGGCTTCCCCGTCCTTTCAAAGATAAAGCAACGTTCCTTACGTTTTTTGACGCCTATGTATTACGGTAAACGATTGATCTGATAAGTATTGACACCAGTTCAATGAGTTTTTCCTAACTTGATCTGGATCGGTAGTTCAACATAGGTTACGCGCACGTTCACATGCCGAGAAATGTCTCTGAATTTTTATGGACTGAAGGTGTAATCAAGAATAGTGTTTGAGCTTACCACAAGTGCGATTGATTATATTTTAGAATATACTTCTAAAATACCCTTAACGTTCCTTATTTGTATCTGCTCGGAATTGTAAAACTACCTGTTTGTAGAAATCCAGGCAAGATTAGTCGATGTAAGTTCTACCTACCTGTCCTACTGATGCGCCAGAAGGCAAGACAGACGGAGTTCTCTCTCATATAATGCAGCCGGGTGGCGGCCAAATGTCTTACGCTCCACAAAGGTAGCAGACATCGTATACTGTCGCTTGCAGGCATTTAGGCCCATTCAGCGATAACTTACACTGCCAGGAGTGTCTATAAATAAACTTTGCTTTGGAGGTTTGTCATCGAACTACATCGTGCATCACTCTATCGTCGTTGTCATCAATGACAGCAATGCATCAGTGATGCATAGTGTTGCTCAGTGCAGAGAGGGGTGAAGAGTAGGGTACTAGTGCGTCATCATGACCAATAACATCTCTGTTGACTGTGATGCTTCACCGCAGTATAACCAAAAAATTTCATCCAGTTATATTTAAAGCCTTATAGTGAAAAGAAGAGTTGGTGAGGAAGGAGGTTGGAGCTGGTCTATCGCAAGCCTTCTTAAGTGCCAGCATCTCAAGCGATCAACCAGACAATCTGGAAAGAAACTGACACCGGTCAGTCGTCTTTTCTTGTAATGTTCCAAACCAGTCGCATGAGGCGTCACGTGAACCCTATCCTGGGAGGTGGACCGCACCAACACACAAACTCCTGGTGATCTCTCTTACACCCTTCTGTCAAGTCATACGTTTCCGCCGTTCTGAAGCAGGCAGAGAGAACAACACCGGTCTCGGCATGCGTGGAACATGGCAGAGCCATCGTAATCGATGATACTGGATGTTTTCCGCGATTGAAGTACCTACAACCAAACGTGATCACCTCGTGATTAATCCGTTGACGCGATCCAACGCTTCTGAGGCATTGGTCTTCATAAAACTGAGAACGCCTCACACCATCTGTCCGCAGAGGCCACGTCTCGCAGCCGTACAACAACATATCCCTTATTGTAGCTTGGTACTTGCAACCCTTAAGATCCAGCAGTATGCCTTTTTGATGCCACAGGTAACGGATATCAGTAACGCAAACCTGATTGAGGCCTTTGAAACTCGTGGACTGACTTCATCAGATAGAGCTAATGCATCTACCGAAGCATGTAAAATTCCCCGCAACGTCTGGTGATTCTCCTTAAATCTTAGTGGACATGTTCAGGGGCTGTACGTTCTGAAGCATGACTTTGAGTTTTGAAGGTGCAAGGCGCATGCCCAAAGATGATATGACGGTGGTCAGTCTATTCAACAGGTCTTTTGCTTCGTCTTCGTCTTCAAGGATTAGGGCGTACTCCAGATTGATAAGGTTATCACCAGAAGCAATTTGAACACCGGAATTTTGAAGACCCTCCGGCGTCCGCCTCATTACTTCATCAATGACGAAATTGAACAATAACGGAGAGTGTAGACATCTTTGTCGGACACCACTTTCTTGTAAGGAAGCTTTTGGAGAGCTCACCATACAGTCTGGCACACCTAGAGGTGTGTGACTATAAACACTGGATTATGTTCAACTTCTGGGGTATACCCAGTTAAGCAAGCATGGTTAACAGTACTAACCGACTGACAGGAGAGAGCGAACCCTTGAAGTCAAGACTGTGAGTCGTATACACGGCTTCATCTAACACATGACGGAGTATGAAGATGTGGTCGACGCAGCCTCTACCCAGTCGAAATCCCGCTTGATGCTCACTGCTCAGTGATTCGCTTGCCGCCATAGGACGATGAAGAAACAGTCACGCCAGAAGCTTTGTTGCAACAGGAGTCAAACTGTCTTCTCCGGTTACTACATTTACTGCGAGTACCGCCTTCGAAAATGGACATTATTGTCGACCCACTCCAGTGGTCTGGGACAGCCTTTCTCCCAGATAGACACAAATAGGCAAGACAGGTACTGACTCACAGCCATCATTGAACAGAGCAGATGAAAGGCCTTCACGACCAGAAGCACGATAACGCTTAAGTCGAGGTATACATTCGGACACTTGTGAAACTGAGGGGAGTTCATAGTCCACCAGTCTGTCGAAGGCCGGCGGCCCGGAGTGGAGCTAGCAGATGGCTGAATGAACCGTTGTTCGAAGTATTGTACAAATTCAATGCCGGGATGAAATAGTTCAAAAAGATGAGGACAACTGATGAGATTTCGTGAATGAAGGTCCGGACGCGGGACGTATTTTCTCTGCAATCTAACTGCTACAGGTGTTCCGTAATTGTCCGTGGACTTCGACTGTCTTCCTGGCCCAGCTGACAGCACTCGTTCACGTTAGCATATCATGGTCTGTCCGTTTCGAGCCTGAAACAAAAAAAAACAAGCTGGGCATGTATGGTGAGTCCTCCAACCCTCATTTCGTACCACAGTTCGACGGATGGCTAATCTCGTTGGTGGTCAAGCGAAATGAATACCCTCGTGGGCAGTCAGACACTGAGGCGGGTCACACGAACAATCAGAATACGAAACCAAGCGGTAGACATAACCGTTCTGTAGAGGGGGGAAACCCCCCTTCTCTCTGATTGCAGCTGACCCGCCAGGCCAGAGCGGATGAAAGTGTGGGTGTTGTTGGTGCTGTTTGCATCCCAGGATGGGGTCCTCATGACCTCCACCGTGTGCATGATTGGAGACACTGAACGATAGATATGGTGGCTAACCGATGTCGGTGGTGCTAGTTTCCACCCAGATTGTCTGACTGAGTGTGCAGGTGTAGACGCCTCCGATGTTTGTGGCAGACCAGCCCTAGGTTCCTGTCACACTTTTCTCCTTTCATGGGGACGAGATGGGCCAAGTGGTTAGAGCGCGAATTTACTGACCGGAAGGTCCGTGGTTTGAACCCGACCTCTGCCACTCGACTTCCCTGGCAGTATCCCAGCCCTCGTGCCTCCTTCATGTGGCATGGCAGCTAGGCACCGAAAGGGTGCGACAGCTGAACGATTTTTTCTAACTTTCTTCTTTCAACTATTAGGCTCTATTCAAATAGGGTGACGGTTGTGAGCCAGTGAATCACCGGTGTTCTCATATGGTGTTGCCGTCAGTATTGATGGAGCCCAAGATGGTCCAGTGGTTAAGGTGCGAACTTACTAGCCACAAGGTCCCTGATTCAAACCCACCCCCCGGGTATCTCGATCACTCCTATTTTTCAGTATTCCAGCCTCGTGTTTCTTCGGGATGCACCGGAGAAAGAGTGTTACAGATGAGCGATTATCATCAATCATCGTTAATTTTTTTCAGCGATACTGATCATGATTCCTTATACCATGATTGTGCTTGGCATTGTGGAGTGGTCCAGCAACCTGTGAGAATTCATCCTTATTGGTTCATTCTCAATACTGTAGACCTTCTGACAGCAGCTCTCGACCAGTACCTCATTTTGTGAGATGAGGGCACCAACAGCCTCCTATTAATATGATATCAAAATTAACTAGTGCATTCAGTTGCCTGGGTATCGTGCGAATTGCGACTGCCTTGTTGTCCAATTATTTCCCTCGGTTTCTTGAGTTTTTCTATAATTAATTAATCAATAAATCAACAAATCAATTACTTAGTTGAGTTGATAATTATACCCGTTTAATTCCTTCATCTGTCTCAAATGCAGAGGACTGGTTGACCATTTGGAGGTTGTCAACAAGTCATGGGTTCAAGTCTATCTAAAACCCGGCGTGGAACCCACCGTGCATCTACCCTCTGGTTCTCGCGATTTGGCTACGCCACAAAGCACCCAGCCCGCAACCTATTGGTTTGAGATAGGCGCGGTGGACACGTTCGAACGGGGTTTACGCGAGTTAGAGTCACATATGGGCGTCGATCCAATGCATCGGATAAATGTCATCTATTCGACAAGGGTGCAAGCGTAAGTGATTTTCTCTCTCTCCCTCTCTCTGTGTAATTTTGCTGTGTTGGACGCAAGATGACTCATTGGTTAAGGAGCGAACTTACTGACCAGGAGGTCCGTGTTTTCAGCCCGGCCTTGGCATCTCGACTGCTCCTATCTATGCTTGGTTATAACTGGGTGTATCTCAACCTTCGTTCTTTCTTCGCATGGCTTGGCAGCTATGCGCCGAAAGGGCGTTACAGCCGAACCATGCGGTTAGATTGTTTATCCATATAAGATTTCCGTCAGAACGCCATTTTGGCAGTAGCAGTAGGCGAACTGGCGTAGAACGGTCGATAACAGGTCTTCGGATGAAAGCGACCGGGTTTACTGGCCCTGAAACGTATTCTTCTAGGATTTCGCGTTGACTACTTAGGTCTGTGGATGGGTCGTGGTCACAGTTTCATGCATACCCTAGTTGTTGAACAATCCCTGAACGATTGGGGGTTTTCGTGCAGCAGCATACCCTGTACCTGTTCGTTTATTGTGTTTCGCGGAGCTCAGTTCGCTGATTGCACCGGATTCCTATGTTCTGTTCCTTGCTCGAAATAAAAGATGATTAAATGTCAAACAGTTATTCACAGGCATTCGATGTAGAGTTGTCACAGTAACTCGCGTCACGATGCGGACGTGGTAATCAACAAGTTAGAAACCCACCGACTTCGAACTGTCGGTTGACCGATAACAGAAACAATAATGTGTTTTGCCATTAAGCTCAAATCAGTTTATCGTTACACATTGCTAGAACTGATTTTTTACACGCCAACTGCTTTCGTAACAATACTGATTTAATCAGCACACACGAATATATCGCAGCATCTCGTGTATGATCCCCCCTCCCCTATTTACAGTTCGGAGGTTTTCCATTTTGGAGTTACTGCGGTCATCCTAGGCCTCGTCCTCTACTCGTTACGAAGCAGCTTCGGGGGTATGGTCCGTAAGGTGAGTCGGTTTTTGGTCCATTTTGAAATTGAGTTTATCAACAGCTTACTGTATAGTTCATCCCTTTTGGTTTGTGAAATGTCCCGCCCCGGCGATTGATCAATCAGGGTCAACACGGGTACCGTTGATGTAAGAGGGCCGTTGCTGCCTTTTTGTCGCGCGTTGCATTCTATTGCATTTATTGCATGTGATGTTCAAAACGTGGTGCACTTCCGCCCGTGGAGCTGCACTTCTCCTAACCGTCTTCAAACCTCGTCGCTTTTCTCTCCCACCGTCGTCTAGGGTGGAATGGGATCTGGCCTGTTTAACTTCGCACAGTCACCTGTTCGCCTCATAGAGCGGGACAAAATTGGCGTGCGGTTCGCAGATGTGGCCGGATGCGAGGAGGCCAAGTTGGAGATAATCGAGTTCGTCAATTTTTTGAAGAATCCTCAAAAGTACGAAGCTTTGGGAGCCAAAATTCCTCGTGGAGCAGTGTTGAAGGTGAGACAGACCATCGGTCCTATCTTAGAGCTCTTACAGCGTCTTACAGCTGAACGATGGCTAAACTTTACGTAAATAATCGTTTGCCACACAGGATATCCTTCAGGTCTCCGCGATTGGTGGACACACTTTCCAGTTTCTTTTCATCATAAAATTTCTAAGTGGTATGGTCAATTCAAAGTTTTACAGTTGAATGAAATTCCTGTGGAATAAAACTGCCGAATGAATAGGTGTGGACTGATGCTAGACAACTGAGGTTGCGTTTCTCACGTTTTCCCGAAATAAAAGCTGTCATCTTGGTATCGTTTTTTGGCGATACAAACTCTGAGCCGAGTCAGCTCGAGTGAGCTTTTTTGACGGTAGCCTTTAGTGCACCGGTTTGGGGTCCTTTCAGTCCGTTGTCCAGGTAGATGGATTATTATTATTATTATTATTATTATTATTATTATAACTTGGTGAGGCTTTTGGATCTGATGTAGGACCCTTTGTGACGTGAGGACTTCTGGAATAGAGAGGCGAATAACACAGGCTGTCTGTGCTGTGAAATCAGCCAGACAGTTGTTGGAAGTTTCGTTGGTACGGGTGGAACAGTGGTCCCAACGTGAATTGCTTTGCCGCTCACAATTGAGCACGCGTGTGAATAACGATCATGATCGTTCAACTGTAACACCCATTTGATGCCCAGCTGCCATACCACCCGAGGAAGTACGAAGGGCTGGGATACCGTTAGTTTGTCCAAGCCTGGACAAGAACAGTCAAGGTATTGACCTTCCAGTCTGTAGTTTCGCGCCCTAGCTACTCTGCCATGCCACCCGAAGGAAGTACGAGGGCTGGGATACCGTTAGTTTGTCCAAGCCTGGACAAGAACAGTCAAGGTATTGACCTTCCAGTCTGTAGTTTCGCGCCCTAGCTACTCACCTACCTAGAGCCCACTACGCGTCTTATCCAACCCATCAATCGACGGGACAAAACTGTTTCTCCACAAACTTAACTTTCCTGTTTTTTGTGCATAAGTATGATGGTATTTTAAATAAACCTACGATTTCCCTCCCAAATGACAGTTTAACTGTTTGTCGTAGTGCTGTACTCTCTGTTGACTTTGATTATGCTTTGAGTGTTCTGTACGAGTCAGTCCGATGTGTTTGGCGGTTTGCTGTGACTGGAAGGGACGGAAATGGGTATAGATATGAAAGTATTAGTGACAGAGCGGAACAAGTAGTTAGCAGTTAGACAAAGTCACGTGATTAGGACTATTCCATGAAGTATCACTTAGAGATTTCCGTACGCACTGTTTTGCTCAGCCACATTCTTCCATGATCTGAGTTTGACGATTCAACTCTCCTTCAGGGTCCACCAGGCACGGGAAAAACTATGTTGGCCAAAGCAACGGCCGGTGAGGCCAATGTACCATTCCTGTCCATATCCGGCAGCGAGTTTCTAGAGATGTTTGTCGGTGTCGGCCCCAAACGCGTTCGTGACATGTTCTCTACCGCACGATCCAAGGCCCCGTGCATCCTCTTCATTGACGAGATTGATGCCATCGGTGGCAAGCGGTCCGGTAGCAGTTTCGGACATCAGGAAAGAGAGAACACACTGAATCAGTTGTTGGTGGAAATGGACGGTAAGTGTTCTTTTTGAATAACGGTCATCCAGCAGTTTAGCCCAGACTTTTAAGTGTTCTTTTTGAATAACGGTAATCCAACTTCAACGCGCCATAGCTGGCTGTCGGGAACAACATGGTTCGAAACCGACCTCTGCCTCTCGACTTTTCCTGTCTAGGCTTGAGCAACCTGACAGTATCCCAGCTCAGGTGGCATGGCAGCTAGGCACCGAGAGGGTGTTACAGCTGAACGATATTTTTAGCTGGCTGTTCAGTCATTGAAGTTCGCCTAAATCACGCTCGAATTCGCTTTGGTATGGTCATAAGCCTGGCGGTATTTTCAAGATATTTCCTCATCCAATCAGAATCAAGAATGGCCAGGATGACCGGTAGCTTAAGCGCAATATGTTTTGTTCGTTGGAGCACTTTTAGTTAAAATACGACAATGCGAATAAGATTCAATAGCTCTGATCTTTTGATTTACGTTTGTCAGTGGCTGCCAGTTGAGGCGTTTTTTGTTCTGCTCACCTGCTTAGGCTCAATATCACTATGACCAAAGCCCAGCTATCAAGTAACTAAGGCTTCTGGCCGGTTCTTGTTCCCTCTATATCCAGGAATTTCCACCGTCTTTTCGCCATCCTCTATATATACGATTTCTTTGAGAGAGATAAGAACAATTTCAAAGATGTGCGCTATGCTGTTTTCCAACAGTGTGTTGTACGTCTTTTATATCCATTCAAAACTTCACGTGCTCGCAGCCGTCACTTTGTACTGATTGGTTTGGAGCATACTAGTAGGGTGGTATGCGGAATTTGTGGTGTGTCAACAAGCAGGATCACATGTGCGCGCAACGTCGCCGGTCAGAACACAACACGTTTGTGGGCGTCAAAGAGTAGAAAATCAAGTTTAATTAATCAGTCTGTCGGTTTACTTTGATTCATTCTATCATCACCTCATTTCATAGGTTGTTCGAGTGTTTGGCACATGACCGAGTCATTGACCTGTTAACCAACTGGATCCACTCTGGTTTTCAGAGCGCCTTTCAAATCACACAATTATCAGTTATTTCGCGGACATTTGAATAGGCCGTGTTGAAGTGTAGGGGACTTCCGGCTTTATAGTTTGTCATTTGTCTTGGGTTCGGGATCTGTTGTGTCTTGTTGAACTGTAATGCAACTCTGTATCAGTCCTTTGGCTTCCTGCTCCACCCACTATGGTATACCAAAAGGCGCGGTAGCTCTACACAGTCATTTATGGAGACAAGGGAAAAATTATTACAGCTTTATTTATAGGGTAATCACAAGGTGTTCCACAAGGTCGTGCCAGAATCTCCGTGAAGGTGCGAGAACCGTCGAGTCAAAGATGCTCGATCCGTATTGGCTGGCATTCTGACCAATCAGGGCATGTCTTCGTCTGGTCCGTGCCCTGCACGTGACACATCCGCCCTAATGATGTGATGTTCAGTTATTAGGGACGGCTGACTTCCGGACAGGATCCCCTCAATGGGGTCTGTGAGATTACGCTTGATCTCTTCATTTGGCAGCAGAAATCACTTGTAAGCTATCGTCATCTATGGTTCGGTTTAGGACCTTGTTGATCTTGATCTTGTTTACATCACCTTAGTTAGTACACTTGGTGTGTTCAAGTCTGGTTGGTTCGTTCTGATCAATCGCCTCAACTTTGTTTTCGTTGATTGTAAATCAACTTTTTCATTGTCACGTAGTTATACGTTTTGTGTGGTACTTTTTCCGTTTACTCTATCAGCTTTTTTCACTTGTATGCGCACTCCCCGTTTACAATGATGAACACAATCGCCGTAGATGACGTGGCTACGTTACCCCTCGGGGCGACTAGCACCTTCGGTCATCTGTGTCATTTAATCTTCTCTCTGACTCGATACACGTGTCAACTTCTGATATCCGTCTCTGTCATTTACGAAACCATTGTTTTCCCTTTTCTGTCCATCCGGTGACCGTGAATCAACTGGACACACCGCCTGAATAGGATTCACCACTCAAGAGAATGTTGTCGTTTTGGCAGCCACAAACCGGATCGATATACTCGATCCGGCTCTCCTTCGGCCCGGGCGCTTCGATCGTCAAATCTACGTATCGCTGCCAGATATCAAAGGTCGTGCGTCCATTTTCAAAGTGAGTTTTTTCCTCAATTATTCCCCACTAGCTACTGTTTTTACCGTCCCGTTGAACAGATAATCTACCAGCCTGGCTATCCCTGTTCGTGCAGTTGTTATGTGGTGGCTTTGAGATCTGGCAGTTCTTGTGATTTCTTAATGGCACATTACAGTGTCTTCGTGGACAAAGTGAACTACTATAGTGAGGCCGTTCTAAGGTGTGCTATACTCAGATGCTCCCGTTGAATAATAAAAAATAATAATCGCTTAGCTGTAACACCCTTTCGGTGCCTAGCTGCCATGCTACGCGAACAAAGCACAAGGGCTGGGGTTCTGCTAGGTTACCCAAGTCTTGACAGGAGAAGTCGAGAGGCAGAGGTCGGGTTCGAACTACGGACCTTTCTGTCATCAAGCTCGCACTGTAGCCACTTGAGCCATCTCGCCATCTCCCGTTAAAATCTCGTGTTGATGCCATTGGAGTGAGTTTCTACTTTTATAGTCGCAAACGACTCCGCGTTTATCAAACTGTGAACTTCATGGGTCTGAAACTGCAGCCCATAACAGAAAGATATGGCCTTCAATTGACCGCCTGCTTCATTGATACGGAAGCTTATATTTAGACAGGCCAAGTGATGGGAATTCCTCTCGGTTTATTCTATGATATCGGTAGCTGCTAACCGGAAGCTTTAGTGTGTGACTACACCGCCTTTTTCTACCGGAAACCATTTGATCTCATCCGTTAGTAAAAGATACTGTCCCGATTGCATCGTTCACCTCGTGCCCCAGCGTGGACGTCGATCCGGATATGAGTCACTCGAGTCACCTCTTTGTCCGCAGTCCAGTGTGGTCTGCGGAATGGGCTCGAAAGTACTTGTGGTGTGCATCCACTTGGACACTGTCGACACACTCTGATGTACAGAGCAGTTGGTTACCTGAAAGAGATTTGATACCTGGCCCTAATGGTTTTCGCTACCTACCCTACCAGGAACATATCCATCTGTTGAACTAGACACGAATGAGTGTATTTCTCTAAGACAGTCCAATTTGGGTTCAAGTAGAACGTAAGTTTGACGGAAACTCGGGGACTGCGCCTACCTGATAAGCCCCAAGGAGGGTGAAATCGGTCGTGGATTGTGGAAGAGTTTTCACCAACCTTGTGAGTAGTTTCCTTTATGAAGACACATGTTTTCTTTTAAAATGCTCGCTTATCCTGAGCTCGCAGGGCTTTCCTCAAATTGACTCTTTTGTTGTTCCCTGTGAGCAGAGCAGACGTCATATCTCATCAACTTTGATTGTACTCAAACCTTAGGGTTACTGAGCTATACTCGGAACTATGTGTAACGATCGGAGATTGTCGTGACAAATACAATTTCCAAGCAAAACATGACCCCGCATTTCCCAGTTCACCGACAAACCATAATCATTGTGCTTAATTTTCCTGTAAGGACAGCTAAGCCACTTCTTGGTGCAGCCTTCTTTTACATCGACATACGACACGTTTCATCCAAGTACTGATTTACGTTGTTCATTTTGAGTTACTGACCTACTGCTTGAAACTTCTCTACTTACTTCTGAAATCTCGGGGATCTAAGTTTTGTTGTTCCCTGTGAGCAGAGCAGAGCGGGCGATATGGCTCGCCTTGGTTCCGATCCTTCAAAGATACGAACCGTTTTAAATAATCTGAATAAGTCAGCTGCTAACACGCTTTCTGTGCCTAGTTGTGATGTCATCCGATTAAAGCACGAGGGTTGAGATACTTCCAGGTTGCGCAAGGCTAGACAGGAACGGTTAAGATGCCGGGTTCGGGTTCGAACTACGGACCTTCCGGTCCATAGGTTCTCGCTATAATCAGTCCGTCGATTTAGGAACGAATTTGTACTGTTACGCTTTTTTATTCCCACGCCAAACTTTGTGTGTAAAAGGTATAATCGTTGTCCTATTGGGTTCGTGTTTACAAGTTTCAAATCCATTCAGTGATTTGAACAATAAGTATGGGAAAAGCGTTTTGTCCTGGCCTCTCAGCACCTTACGAACTGTATTGAGCGTCCTAACCTCATTCCTTATTTCGTGCCGAAGATTAATGCTTGCCTGATTCACTCACCCAAGTTTTGTGACGGTGTGCACTTGTCGTGGATATTTGTCGAAATCTAGTTTCACTTTCGCTAGCATTGTGTTTTTCCTCATCACAGACCTAGTTTTATTCTTAAAATTCCCCCCTTTCAACACCTATCAGGTTCACTTGAAACCATTAAAACTGGCTGAGGATCCTCAGACTGTGGCCCGCCGAATGGCTGCCCGTACACCTGGTTTCTCTGGTGCTGACATAGCGAGCGTGTGCAACGAGGCGGCACTAATTGCGGCGCGCGAAGATGCGCAGAGCATTACTCTGGTGCACTTCGACAAGGCAATTGATCGTGTCGTAGCCGGCTTGGAGAAGAAGAGTCAGGTGAGAGGTCTTTGGTCGTTGGTTTGTGCCCATGTGTGTTATTTTGTGGCCTTGATTTCGTAGGCAACACTATCTTACTTCTGTCAGTTTGGGAAACACCCGCATGGTCATGAGTTGAAATCATTTGGTTGCTTCAGGCAATGCGTTGCCTACACTTCGCATAGTCACTCAAATATTTTGGTTAGGTTGACGATGGAAGGAATGTATTTGGTCATGCCTGATAGACAGACGGTAGCGCAACTCCTATGTCGGTGCTTGGCTTCCTGTTCTGGTATGTATGTTATATGTATGGTTTATCAAGAGACGCGGTAGCTTGAGCTGAAAGAAAATCACTACAGCTTTATTTGCAGGTTTATCGCAAAATTTCCCTCACGATCACGCTAGATTCTTCGTAGTGGACCAGAAGCGCCGAGCCATAAATGTTTGTTTCTGTTGGCTGAGATTCTGACCAGTTAGGGCATGCCTTCGTTCTCCTCGTAGCCGACTCGCGCTACGTCTGTCCAATCGACGTGTTGTTGGGCTATTTACTGCGCCTGGTTGGAGACGCTCCAAGATAAGGCTGCCAACTGTTGTGGGTGGCGTTCTCGTTGTCAGTTTCTATCCAGATTGCCTGAGTGAATGTCTGGAGGTGTAGGCACCTCGGAATGATTGTGTTAAGCTAGCACTAAGTCCCT
>NW_008751930.1:252943-263095 GCF_000715545.1 Opisthorchis viverrini | reverse complement strand
TATATATATAGATATAGATATATATAATGTAATCAAGTATTTGGCTCGCACAGCTTCGGGTCACTCTGATGCTTCTCATTCAGTAGTATGCATTGGATCCCTGGATGTTTTTGTAGTGGGATTTCGATAACGTGAAATGTTGCTGAACCAGGAACTGCCACTCCCTCTCTCTCAGCTTCACCGCTCATACGGCGTCTACCTTGATCCCTCTCCACTGTCTAGGTGTTACAACCCGAAGAAAAAAGGACAGTAGCCTATCACGAAGCCGGACATGCCACTGTCGGCTGGTTCCTGGAGCATTGCAATCCGCTCCTCAAAGTTTCCATCATACCGCGGGGCAAAGCGTTAGGCTATGCACAGTATCAACCCAGAGATATCTACCTTCACACCCAAGAGCAAATGTTAGATGAAATGTGTCTCGCCCTGGGAGGTCGAGCAAGTGAAGAGGTATTTTTCGAAAAGGTTGGCAGCGGTGCGGTTGATGACTTACAGCGTGTCACTCGGTCCGCCTACGCTCAGGTTGTCCAACTGGGTTTCAGTCCCAAGGTTGGACTACTCAGCTTCGATCTACCGCAACAGGGTGATATGGTTCTGACCAAACCCTATTCGGAACACACGGCTCAGTTGATTGATGATGAAGTACGGCAAATCGTTCAAAAAGCGTATGAGCGAACTTTGGGCATTATACGAGAGAAGCGTTCACTTGTGGAAAAGGTCAGTTTTCAACTTATCGATTCGTTTGCTTGTCTTTCGGTACTTTGTTGATTTGTGTATGCCTCAAGGTTAGCACTACCACCCTCGCTTAGGTAAACGGAGGTGGCCACCACCAATCTGGTTGGTGGTGTTTTCAAAAGCTGGGCAGTTTGGTTGCAAACGTTTCATCATCAATCGGGGGTAGTGTCATCAGTGCGTTGTGAGTGGAAGTGGAACGAGAGATTCAGTTGAGCCCCTCATGAAAATCAAATCTATTTGCGAATGAGTGTATTTCTCGAAAAAAATCCGATTCGGGTTCAAGTAGCACGTAAGGTTGACGGAACCTCGGGGACTGCGCCTACCTGATGAGCCCAAGAAGGGCGAAACCGTTCATGGGGTGTCGAAGAGTTTTCAGCAACCTTGTGAGTAGTTTCTTTTATGAAAATCAACGACTAGTTTGGCGCACTGCCGCGCCACACGACGTTGCATTCATGAGATCACTTTGATTGTGGTGAGACGCTTGTGGCCACGTAATCAAGCCCAGTAAACAAACATACTAACGTTGGGAATATACATTCTGCCAGAATGATGTTGGAGTAAACATGAACCTTGGATTTCAAGTTCATGGATGTTAGGCTTCAATTGTGTTTCTAAAACGTCTGTTTGCTTTGAGTACTGCGTACCGTTTATTTTCGAAAAACATAGTCACACGCATAAAAAGTGAATGAAAGCGATGAATGTGGAAGTGTTACAAGAGAATATTAGATAAAAGGGGGCGAAGTCATGCCACCACTCGTTCCAGTGAGACAAGATGAATCCCAATGTATGTAATAATTTTGGTATAGAAACACGCGTGTAAAGACCAACAAACGAGGAAAGGACAGGCAATGCTGAATGCCATTCAAGGCGCGGTAAGGGCTAGCACAGTCAAGACTCGCACATCAGACACAAAGTGCCTGTCAAACCATAGCTGATTATCGATGATAGTGGGGTAAGAACTGAATACGCCCCATGTTCATTTCGTCTTTCTCCGTACACTGCATCCATTCAACTCTCACCTGATATTATAACTTTTCGGTGTTTCACAGTGAAGAACCGAGAATTTTTATAGGAAAGGACAGGCAATGCTGAATGCCATTCAAGGCGCGGTAAGGGCTAGCACAGTCAAGACTCGCACATCAGACACAAAGTGCCTGTCAAACCATAGCTGATTATCGATGATAGTGGGGTAAGAACTGAATACGCCCCATGTTCATTTCGTTTTTCTCCGTACACTGCATCCATTCAACTCTCACCTGATATTATAACTTTTCGGTGTTTCACAGTGAAGAACCGAGAATTTTTATAGGTATGTGCATTAATATGAGATGAACCAAGTGGTTAGAGTGCGAATTTACTGACTGACCGGTCCTTGGTTAACCCGACCTCTGCCTATCGATTTCCCCTGTCTAGGCTTGAGTAACCTGCCAGTATCCCCACCCTCGTGCTTCCTTCGGGTGGCATGGTAGCTAGGCACCGGAGGGGTGCTACAGCTGGACGTTTTTCATTAGTATGAAACTTATACACGTATAGTACAGCTGGGTGATGAACAGGCATCGTTCGATGAAACTGAATGGAGAGCACCCTCTTCAGGCGGGCCTTCTCCCCGTCCACTTAGTGAGAGGCTGGTCACAGGCATTGTCCGCTTAAAAAGTACTCTGTCCACATGGACACTGCACCAAAGCAACACATTTTAATCGGTTACCAGTGGCCCATTGCTGTATTAGATGACCTATTGGGCCGGAACTCCTTCTCCTCAACATACCCACTGAGAGAGCTCTTCATCTTTTGATACATCACTGGTAACACTAAAAGTGGTCATTGTGGAGGGAATGTGAGACCGCTACTCTACGTTTTAAAGACCATCAGGTAGCACTCGGACCTACCTTGCTCGTGCCTTGGATGTATGCGGAAACAGATCGTCTGTGTCCTCTGAATAGGTGTGCCATATGTGGACGTTCCTGTGACAAAAACAGCAATTTATTTCTACTCGACCTCCTTAAGTTGCGATGAGTATCACTAAGAGTTTGCTTTCGGTGTTCCCTAAACATGAAGTGGACTCTCGCATGTTTTCCATTGTCCCACCTCCCTTTCTTCCTCCGAAGCTGGCACTCCGCCTTTTGGACAAAGAGCAATTGCAAAAGGAAGATCTGGTCGAAGTTCTTGGTCCTAGACCGTTTGCTGAGAAGAGTACGTATGAGGAGATTGTTGGCCCCGGTGAGTTCACAGCCGGTTCTATGTTCTCCGTGACCAGCCGGAGCATGGTCTATGTCGCGTTTTCCCTGTCAATATTCTGTTTACTTTCAGTTCATATTTGTCTCTTCTGTTTTTCCTGAAGGCCCATTGGACGAAGACACAACTCTACCACCCGGGCTGAAAGACTGGAATAAGGAGGAATCTGTAGAAACTAAATGCGAGCCAAGTCAGTAGTCCACGGAATGACTTTGTTCAAATCACATTGACCAGGCGATCATTGTACCGAGTTTTTCACACCTCCTTGTTATAATTTGTCGGCGGACTGACAAAAATAGTACCGCTTCATACATAACCACCCAGAGGACTTGTCTTCTCGCTGTGTTGAATACGGTTGGTTTGGAGGGATATGTAGACGTTCTAACAGGGCGCTTGCTGTCACTGTTGACTGGAAAAAATCGTTCAGCTGTAACACCCTTCCGGTGCCTAGCTGCCATACCACCCGAAGGAAGCACGAGGGCTGGGATACTGTCAGGTTGCCCAAGCCTAGACAGGGGAAGTCGAGAGGCAGAGGTCGGGTTCGAACCACGGACCTTCCAGTCAGTAAATTCGCGCTCTAGCCACTTGAGCCATCTGTCGGCTGGATTCAGTTGTCTTTCGTCAAAACCAAATTCTTGTGTAACTGAGAGTATTCTTCAACAACCCTGTTTTCTGACAGCTACAATTCACATCGGAGGTGACTCTCGCTCAAGATTATGGTGCTCCCCTTCCTGCATTTTACTGTGGTCGGTTTTACTAAGGGGTCTCTTGAAGATAGGCCACAGCGGAGCGGAGCTTTGTGAGCCCCAGTGTTTCGTTGTGCAGCTTGAGATAGCTCAACAGGTACAGCGCCCGCCTGGTTCGAGCTCAACCTGAAATTGTTCCTATCAAGGCTTGGGCAACCTGGCAGCTGTCGCACTTCGACGTGTATGGTGGCTATGCATCAAGGAGATGCTGTTATTTGAACGACTTTTATTCCACTCTCTAGCAGGCCTTTGACAGAGGACCAAAGTTCCCGGCCCTTGCTAGTGCCTTGAACAACCACATGGTCGTTTTGGAGAACCGTTACGAAGAGTCAGTAATGGTTCTCCACAAGATAGGTCAGCCGGCAACTCACATTACTCCTGAGGCGTGCATACGATGAGACCGTCTTCCACTCTGTTTTCCAAGAGAAAACTGCTAAGAAACTGATGAAGACTACTTGAAACTGTCAGGCGTACACATCGAGGATTCGCGTGAACAAACAGATGTATCGAGTTGGCGACAGTTAATTTCTGTGGTCAGTAAAATGAAGACTTATGAAGGAAAGCCCCGCGATGTTTCAACCTAAACCATACTGTCAGATGTCTTAGGAAAGTGATCAATTAATGACCGCAGCACATCTAATGATGTCTAACTACAGGCGTCGTCTATAACATAATGGTTTAGATTACCACTAAAACTCGTTGACAAAAGCCTGACACGCTCCTAATCCGTGAATCTTTACGGGGGGCACTTTTCAGTAAATGACAGTGAAAAAGCAGCTTGAATTTTTGTTTTGTCAGACCAGACTGCAGGTATTTTGACCAGTTCTGTTTGACCAGGTAATGCGACAGAATTGTTGGTGTGACGGATTACGAACAGTACGATGTTTATATCGCAGAGAGGAGATTCTGGAACAGTACTCGGAAACTTGACGAAATCCGTACTTGAAGGTGAACGGAAGTTCAAGTTCGGTACAAAGCCCGAAGTGGCGAGTAAACTTCAGTTCTTCAGTCTTTAATCTTGTAACCCAGAAAATTGGCACAGACAAATGAAACCAATACGGGTCCAATCTTCCTCAAAGGTTCGCAGATTGAATGTGAGTCAAGTTTCATAGGCCAAACCTACACCTTGGCACCCTTCCGGTGCACACCAGTCATGGAACTCAAACCAAGTCGATCAATATAGAAGTGTGGATGGCCGCTGAGTTTTGTATTTTCCTCGAATGGCCCTTAGTCCCCATTAGTTGAAAAGTATCCTCAGGCTTTTTCAAAGCGTCCGAGACGTGTATGACTTCACTGAACTGGTTGTTGCTGGATACCGACGATTCACTCACAATTACCACCCCATATGTGTTTGATTTCCAATGTGGTTTCGCCAGAACTTTTCACGAGATCGAGATGGCACTGTGATTAAGGCGCGAACTGACTAACCGGAGGGTCCATGGTCCGAACCCGAACTCTGCATCTCGACTGCTCATGTCTGGGCTAGGGTAACCTGACATAGTCTCGGTCTTCATGATTCCTTCGGGTGGCATGGCAGCTGGACACCGAAAATGCGTTGCAGCTGAACTATTTTTGAAACGTTTCACCAAGCATCTTAGTCGACCTTTGCAGTATAAAAACGCCAGATTTGTTCGCCGAGCTTGGCAGTTGGCTTGCAAACGTCTCGTCCTCAGTTGAGGAGACATCGTCAGTGCGCAGTTGAATGGGTGCCTAGCTGAGTTTATGTAGTTTTTTGTAGAGTATCCAATATCCTGTCATGTGATTGGCTAGTTGGTATAGGTCTTCTGTTGCATTGTTGTAGGACCGACCGCGATTTTCAGCTGCGTTGTGGTCTGTATGCCTCTTACTCCATTGGTTTGTTGGATGGCCAGATTTGGTCTCATTTACATCGCCACGACCTGACTACCCTTCTCTGGGTAGAACTTTTGGGACGAAACTCGGCGGCACTACTGAGAGATAGCCAAACTGTCGAACTAAAATAAAAAAATGAAATCTAATTCCCTTGCATCTAGGTTTTCATTCCTCTTCCATAAACGAATTTAGCAGCTGGTTCCCTGAATGAAATTGTGCGGAGCCCATCTATGTCGCTGAACTCTGGAAGGACACTCCCCTAGACCACTTGACGTGAGTGCCACTAGTTTGATCGCAGGTATAATTGGATGAGATCACGTATCCCATTCCTCACAAATATGGAATGGAATTATAGTCCAAAATATCTGTGCGCGAAAGTCACCCAGTATCAACGCTTCTCGAAAGTAATAAGAGAAACACATACGATATATCTGATTTCTGGCTGTTCCAACGCGAAAAATATACCCGTACATCGCACTACTGATTCACCGTCAGTAAGTACTTTCGCAAAATGGAGCGAGCGTCGAAATTATGCAACTCTTCTTGCCTGGTTGAATCCAAATACAGAGTTCTCATGCTCACTGGGCTTTCCGATTTCACGAACATAGTAGTCCTGAGGTTGCAGCCCACATACTCCCGCACTCGATCAATCACCACCCAATAAAATTTCCTAGTGTGTGCGGTTATGGTGGTGGGACCGTGGTGACAGGCGAGGGAATTACGAGTGCATCCAATGCTTTGTTTGCAGGAAACATGTTCAAACAGTTCCATGAATGAATGAATCGTTCAGCTGTAGCACCCTTTCGGTGCCTAACTGCCATGCCACCAGAAGGAGGCACGACGGCTGGGGTACTGTAAGGTTGCCCAAGTCTAGACAGGAGAAGTCGAGAGGCAGCGGTCGGGTTCGAACCACGGACCTTCCGGTCAGTAAATTAGCCCTCTAGCCATTCGGTCCCTCTCGCCCAATAGTGGTGATACAGGCCATGGAAACAGTTCCATGGCCCTAAAAATACATGTATGTCTCGGGGGCACATTCCCTCCTGGAGGTGCTACGGGTTGTCAACCTGAAACTGTTAGTCGGTCACGACAGGGCAATGGTACAGTCTGAAGTCTCAGCACGCCCCAGAACGACTGAACAGGCGAGGCCGATTAGTGGAAATTAATGGATGGACGACGTTTACCGACTATCCTGAGCTGTCAAATTACGACTTACAAGGCAGATGGGAAGTGCATGGGAGCTCCGTAACTATGTTATTCGATGCGGAAATCAATCACGCACAGTCGAACGATGGACGCACCGGTACAAGCTGTTTTTCACTTAAAAATTCGTGTTATGCAACCGAGATGGTCAGTCCATGTGTGGAGTTCGTCCAGCTTGATTTCAGTCCCGAAGATTAATTCACTTAAAAGTGTTATGCAACCGAGATGGTCAGTCCATGTGTGGAGTTCGTCCAGCTTGATTTCAGTCCCGAAGATTAATTCTTGATGAATCACAAGGGTGCAACCAGTAGATAGTCATCCACAAACTTACATCGCCTTGTAAGTGGTAACGTTTCAAACAACTTTGAGCCACAAATCGATTGAACGATTATGAGTAACGGAAATGGTTGTAATGGCCTTAAGAGTTTGACTGACATGTTGCTTTAGGGTAGTCCGCATTTACGGGGCTCGATGGTGCAGCAGAATGAACAGGAACACCAGCTGAGCAGCGAAACGCAAAAGAAGAGGCGACTGTGGGCTCCAACATCTCGGTTGCAGTGTATGTGGATCTGAAAGGCCCACCTACATTTGAATTTAGAGTTGGGAACAGCGCCATATTTGAACGGACGCAAATATGGCTACTACCGGAAGACAGTCCATTGAGGACGGATCATATGCTTCCAATCTTGAGTAGTGTTAAATAGACGTCCTTCAGTGGAGCAAACCAAGACCACCTAAACCTGTTTCAGACCCACTTTAGTCTAAAATATCGCACATTAATGGCCATAAAATGTCACCAGCCAGAGAAAAAACGGCTACGGAAGATTCCGGCATCTCACTAACATCTAAAGTCACCCTGGACAAGGAGGATATCTCACTGACGACTCGAAATGACTAGACTTTTGACTGTTCACGTTCGGAGCTTACAATGACCGATCAATAGCCTGGCTGGTTGACCTCAGCTTCAACCGACAGATGTGACTGTTCTGCTTCGGCCAATCAAACAACCCCTTGAGTATTGACCTCACACTGGTGGATGAGGTGCCCTTCGTAATTCCGATTTGCTTTCGTTTCTCACGAAAATCAGAACGACTCCTCTCTTACGGTTGAATTGAGCTTGTCAACTTGAAAGCCCTCGAGCGTAGCGCGCTTTGGGGTTGTGGTAGGTGATGAAATCCCACTGGAATGCGAATGGTTTGTCGTTGGTTATATAGACAGTTTCTGAACGCGGGCGACGAATGGAAGAACTGTACTAAAACCGTTGGTACAAACTTGTCAGGACGCGCCCAGACAGAAAAAAAGCACGTGCAGAGAGTGACGCATCCCCGAGATGACCATCGGTTCGACACGTCCGGAAAGTAGGTGAGTTGGCGGCTTTCTCCAAACACGGCTTAGCAATATACGACCAGCGTAGTAGGCCTGAGAGTGTTCACGACCGGAACACCGCCATTATCTGTACGGAGCGAACACGCGAACGATCATATTTGGCCATTTAGTCATCCTATACATTACGTAGATGCTCTGTATGCTTTGCCCTGGCAATACAGCCATGTCCCCAGTTCTCTGTCTTCTCCCTATCGCTTAGTCTGGCAGGCTCATTGCAGGCGTGACCAATAGACCGTACAACACTGGCAGGTGGGTGTTCACAATGGCAATTTCATTCGAACAGATGCAGTCTCTCCTCAGACAGCAGCAGCAACAGTTTGAGCTGGCGCAGTTGAAGCTCATCGAGACTCACTGAAAAATTGCCACTTCAGAAGCCGATCAGCCAGACTATTGAGCCGTCCACTTCAGTGATTGACACGATACTGAACGCGATTCCTGAATTCCAGTTCGATCCGATCTCATGCATTACTTTTGATTCTTGGTTCAACAAGCATGAAGACTTTTTCAGATTGGATCTGGGAAGCACAGAAGATTCTTGGAGAGCAAGACAGTTGGTCAGGAAAATCGGAGTGGCCGAACATGAACGCTTTACGAACAATATTTTGCTACGAAAACCAAGTGACCTGAATTTCGATGAAACCGTTGCTGTTTTATCGTTAATCGTCGGGAAACAGGATTCCTTGTTCAGCCGTCGATTTCACTGTATGAATTTGAGCAAGAATGCTTCTGAAGACTGGGTTACGTACGCAAGCAAAGTCGACAAGGGGTGTGAACGACTCAAACTCCGAAACATGACAGAGGATGAGTTCAAATGTCTTATATTTATGTGCGGGTTGACGTCTCCTGAAGACGCAGACATAAGGACAAGAATCCTCAGCAAGATTGAGCAGAACCCAGACGTCACATTACAGAATATTACGTCGCAATGCCGGCGCCTGGTGAATTTGAAACGTGATACTGTCATGATAGAGGAAAATGGCCCCAGCAATGTTGTTCATGCGATTCAGAAGCATACTGTCCGTCAGAGTGACAAGAAAGTACCTTCGGCATGCTGGAAATGTGGTGAGTGGTATTTCGTTTATTTTTGTCTGTTTAGAAGACACCGCTGCAGCAAATGTCCCCATATTGGACATAAAGAAGATCGGTGTGACGGCGAAAAAAGGCAAGCAACCAAGAGGCATTTTCGAACCAGAACTTTTCATTCCAAGCTTTCCAAGGCTCGCGTTGTTCTGGCCGCTCATCAAGGTGTGACGGAAAAGGCAAGCAACCAAGAGGCATTTTCGAACCAGAACTTTTCATTCCAAGCTTTCCAAGGCTCGCGTTGTTCTGGCCGCCCGCTAACGCCCACACGTAAACAGGAGGAAATACGTATCAGTGCGTATTAACAGCACACCTGTTCGTCTTCAGCTGGACACGGCATCAAACATCATGGTCAACTCAAAAAGAGCTTGGAAATTTCTTGGCAGCCCAGCATTAACCAGGACCAAACAAGTTGCACGCACCACATCCGGCAGTTTGCTGAAACTCGCTGGTGAATTCAAGTGTTCCATGACTCTTGATGGTATCGCTGTAAGTGGCATTTGTCATTTGTCCGATCGTCCCCGATTGGATTTGTTAGGATTAGATTGGATTGACAAGCTAAACCTTTCGGACAGGCCACTGAATACTATCTGTTACAAGACACAGGCGACGAAACCAAACATATTCAAAAAGCACCCTGACTCGTTTTGGAAGAGGGACTCAGAAGGTCGCAGTCTATGCACTAAGTCCTTGTCAAACCACCCTCAATCAAATGAACAAGCCAGAAAATTTATGCGTTCCTTTAAACCAGCGCTGTTGAAATCTCTAGGGGAGGGACCAACGGACGATGTCATTCGTGTTTTCCTTACCAACTACCGGACGACACCAAACCCAAGTGCGCCTAATGGGAAGTCTCCAGCGGAACTTATGTTTGGGAGGAAAAAGAAGGCATTGTTTGATGCATTGCGCCCCCGAAAAACCAGAG
>NW_008751930.1:247191-252713 GCF_000715545.1 Opisthorchis viverrini | reverse complement strand
GGTCAGGAAAATTGGAGTGGCCGAACATGAACGCTTTACGAACAATATTTTGCTACGAAAACCAAGTGACCTGAATTTCGATGAAACCGTTGCTGTTTTATCGTTAATCGTCGGGAAACAGGCTTCCTTGTTCAGCCGTCGATTTCACTGTATGAATTTGAGCAAGAATGCTTCTGAAGACTGGGTTACGTACGCAAGCAAAGTCGACAAGGGGTGTGAACGACTCAACCTCCGAAACATGACAGAGGATGAGTTCAAATGTTTTATATTTGTGTGCGGGTTGACGTCTTTTGAAGACGCAGACATAAGGACAAGAATCCTCAGCAAGATTGAGCAGAACCCAGACGTCACACTACAGAATATTACGTCGCAATGCCGGCGCCTGGTGAATTTGAAACGTGATACTGTCATGATAGAGGAAAATGGCCCCAGCAATGTTGTTCATGCGATTCAGAAGCATACTGTCCGTCAGAGTGACAAGAAAGTACCTTCGGCATGCTGGAAATGTGGTGAGTGGTATTTCGTTTATTTTTGTCTGTTTAGAAGACACCGCTGCAGCAAATGTCCCCATATTGGACATAAAGAAGATCGGTGTGACGGCGAAAAAAGGCAAGCAACCAAGAGGCATTTTCGAACCAGAACTTTTCATTCCAAGCTTTCCAAGGCTCGCGTTGTTCTGGCCGCTTATCAACGCCCACACGTAAACAGGAGGAAATACGTATCAGTGCGTATTAACAGCACACCTGTTCGTCTTCAGCTGGACACGGCATCAAACATCATGGTCAACTCAAAAAGAGCTTGGAAATTTCTTGGCAGCCCAGCATTAACCAGGACCAAACAAGTTGCACGCACCACATCCGGCAGTTTGCTGAAACTCATTGGTGAATTCAAGTGTTCCATGACTCTTGACGGTATCACTGTAAGTGGCATTTGTCATGTGTCCGATCGTCCCCGATTGGATTTGTTAGGATTAGATTGGATTGACAAGCTAAACCTTTCGGACAGGCCACTGAATACTATCTGTTACAAGACACAGGCGACGAAACCAAACATATTCAAAAAGCACCCTGACTCGTTTTGGAAGAAGGACTCAGAAGGTCGCAGTCTATGCACTAAGTCCTTGTCAAACCACCCTCAATCAAATGAACAAGCCAGAAAATTTATGCGTTCCTTTAAACCAGCGCTGTTGAAATCTCTAGGGGAGGGACCAACGGACGATGTCATTCGTGTTTTCCTTACCAACTACCGGACGACACCAAACCCAAGTGCGCCTAATGGGAAGT
Source organism: Opisthorchis viverrini (assembly GCF_000715545.1). Classification (NCBI taxonomy): domain Eukaryota; kingdom Metazoa; phylum Platyhelminthes; class Trematoda; order Opisthorchiida; family Opisthorchiidae; genus Opisthorchis; species Opisthorchis viverrini. The sequence continues at coordinate 251,430 of NW_008751930.1, read as the reverse complement.
CTCCCTCCAAACTTATGTTTGGGAGGAAAGTGAAGACATTGTTTGATGCATTGCGCCCCCGAAACACCAGAGAGATCGGCGATGAAAACCAACCGGGATACTCCAACGGCAAATGTCGCCCTGGACGTATTTTTAGCCGTGGAGACTCCGTCCTTGTCAGAGACTATTCAGCGAATTGCTGGATTCCGGGGATTATATTGCGACGAAGAGGGAACGTCGTCTATGAGGTAGATATTGGCGGAACAGTGTGGATTAGGCATGCTAATCAGAATTCGACATTGCATACGACCTGGTACCATACAAGAAAGAAAAACGAATCTACCGTTGGACATCCTCCTTGAAACGTTCGAGCTGCAACCGAAAACTGCGTCAACAGAATCGAAGATTGGCGTCAACCCATCTCCGTTGCAAAGGAGAACTGAACGACGAAGAATTCCAGTAAAACGGTTGCAGACAAATCCCAGGTTGAGAACGTACGATCTATCTCCAAAAGAGGGGAATGTCAGGACGCGCCCAGACAGAAAAAAAGCACATGTGCAGAGAGTGACGCATCCCCAAGGTCACCGTCGGTACAACACTTCTAGAAAGCAAGTGTGTTGGCGGAGCTCATCAAACATGGCTTAACAACATACGACCAGTGTAGTGGGCCTGAGAGCGTTCACGACCGGTCCAGCGCCACTGGATGTACGGAGTGAACAAGTGAACGACCATATTTGACCACTTAGTCATCCTATATATTACGCAGACGCTCTGTATGTTTTGTCCTGGCAATACAGTCATGTCCCCAGTTCTCTGTCTTCTCCCTATCGCCTAGTCTGGCAGGCTCATTGCAGGCGTGACCAATATACGGCCACCTCAAGATACAACAAAACTGAAGGAAGGCAGTTTACTCAGGACTACCGTCTAACAGTGGCCAGTTCTGTATCGGATAGAAACTGATAAACGCCGTCAACCGGACTTGTCCAACAAAGCGACTAAACTTAGTACCGTTTGTACCCTCAGCCCTGGTTCATTCTCTAATTTGGTTTGCTTGTTTTTCTCGCTGCTAATGTGATTTGCCGGTACACTGACAAAATCAGCTGACTTTGGTTGCAAATTCCACCACACCGATATAGTAAAAACGACGGTTGCAACAGAAGACCGTAAAGTATTGTCATCAATAACAGAGTGCGCAGCTACGAAAAGTCAGGCAGTTGACCTTGGCCAAGCCTTCACAGCTCTGTTACACGAACGTGGCCTTCTAAATTTAACTGTCTATGAAACGATGCCGAATCAGACGCAGAATCTAAACGTGTCTTAAAGGTCCTTATCCATAACACGAGTTTATCCTGGAACCGAGTTTTCTGCGAACTTTGTCGTCTAATCATTTGCTATCCGCACCAACTATGTAGTTCTGCACGAGTTCAACGGACCGAAGCTAGCCAATGTTTATCTGCTGCTAACATAATCCGAATGCCTACAAAACATCGTGGCTCACAGACTTGAGCCGTGGCATAAGTGGCTTCAAATTTAACCACGCGCCGCTCATTGCCAAGCACTTCTAACGCAGTCGTGATTGTTGTAACGTCCACTGAACAAAACGTTGAATTACACACGAATGATAGGTCCCAACTATCAAAATTGATACGTGGGCTTCAAATTCTACGGTTCTGTGGGGGAGGGAAATAAGCAGAGCACGGATAACGATTCCCAACCGTTTGCGTTTATGTGGTCTAGCGGAATTTCCAGAGGGCCTACGAGACTGCAAACTAGCGACGGGTTATTTTGTAACCTACTACTCATTAGGTTGCTGAAAATTTGTCGACATTCCACGACCGGTTTCGCCCTTCTTGGGGCTCATCAGGTGGGCTCAGTCCCCGAGTTTCCGTCAACTTTGTGTTCTACTTGAACCCAAATTGGACTGTTTTTGAGAAATACACTCATTTGAAAAACTTATTTGGTTTTTCGAGGGACTCACCTGGAACCCAGCTGAATCTCTCGGGTTTGGTGTTTCCCGGCCCCAAAAAGGGCGAAACCGGTCGTGGTCTGTCGTCGAATTTTCAGCAATTTTATGAGTAGTACATTACAAAACACATGTATCGCGATATCTCGAATATCGTAGCGACTGAAACCTGAGATGGCCTGGTGGAGCACATGCAGTTGCCTGGAAACCGAGAGATTCAGCTGGGTTCCAGGTGAGTCTCTCGAAAAATCAAGTTGGTTCTCAAATGAGTGTATATTCGCTAGCGAAGGGTTGCATCAAATCAACAGCCAACGTACCAGTCAATCGAGAATGGAACGAGTGACTCTCTGGTTAGCCGAGTGTACTGGTTAGAGTGAAGAACGGATTGGACAACTGATCTCTTGGTGAGTGGTCATCCCGACAAAAATTATCGGTCGGGACAAGCGAGATGGGAGCAGTCGATCACACGTGGTACTAACCCCACAGATGCGACCGCATATTTCCAGCTGAATGGAAGAGTATCCTCGGCGCCTATTATATCTGCTGATTCGCCGATCTGAGGTATCTGCTGCTGACTCGCTCCAGTACTTAGTTGCCGGAAAAAGACTCACAACAGGGGACACAACAGCTATATTCCGAAAAAGCAAGTGCGAGAGCGTGAGTGCGTACTAGTGAGAGAGCTGAAGTTACAACGGCCCCACGCCATTTAAGTGGGACTTTGTGACATCGATCCAGGCTGTCTGATAGGTGTTAGTGAACACCCGTCAACATTGATCGTGCCTCTGTGAAATGCCTGAACGCTGCTCACATTCGGTCGTGCTTCTGCGGCGTGCATGAGGATTCATTGGCTTTTGCTGAACTGATTGAATGATTGACTGGCCTGGATACTTGCCGGCTTTCTTGTTGAGATTTTGCTGGGGCAGTAGGTTACGGGAGTTGTGAGGTTACTTTCAGGAATCTGACCTTCCTGATAGCGCATAAGCCATATTTTGGATGAGTAAATTTCAGTGCCCAGAAAGACAAAGAATAAATGCCAATCAGTAAAGATGGTTGAACACGAAGTCTACGAGCTACTGCAATACAGTCATTAGGAAACAACGTTCTCGTGCTGAGCTCGAGATACCTCAGTGGTTGAGGCACGAACTTACTGACCCGAAGGTTCGTAATTCCAACCCAACCTCAACAACTCGAATGCTCTTGTCTAGGGTTGGGAAACCTGGCAGTATCTTGGCCCTTGTGCTTCCTTCGGGTGGAAAAGCAACCATGAACCGAGAATTGGAGCTGGACGATTTGTTATATTTTAGTCAGTACGGAGGGGGGCGAGATGGACCAAGTGGTTAGAGCGCGAATTTACTGTCCGGAAGGTCCGTGGTTCGAACCTGACCTCTGCCTCTGGAATTCCCCTGTCTAGGCATGGGCGACCTGGCAGTATCCCATCCCTCGTGCTTCCTTTGGGTGGCATGGCAGTTAGGCACTGAAAGGGTGCTACAGCTGAAACAAAGTCAGTACGGAGTGAAAAGTAGGCTGTGTAGAGACTTCACCAGGAGTTATGTTAAACAATCAGAATCCAAAACTGTTTTCCATGTGAGGTGCCTCTTATTGGAATCTACCGAGGAGTACTGTAGGCATAACGGTTTTGGAGCACCAAGTCTGGCTTCAGTGGACCAGCATACCAGCGTAAACACAGTTATCGGACCATCCAACTTCGGATCGCGTTAGCTATTGAACAACCCGGTTTGAAACTCCGTCGAGTAGAATGGCGATCAAATCTACAAAAATCTCATTCCAGAAATAGGGACGTAGAAAGATATTTTCGCAAAATGGTATATTAGTAGCGTTTCTGTTTGGGCATTGTAGCTGGGAGTAAAGGAGATGCCAGAATCTCGTGTCATTATCCACTTCAATAACTGAAACCACGATGCTTTTAAGGAGCCTAAACCTGGAAAGTCAACTCCCGCGGACGTGTAAAGGTCTACGGGAAGCCCCTCATGAGTTCCCCAGTGGAGGTCCAGTGGTGTCCGACAGGGCTGTCCTCTTTCACCTTTCCTCTCCAACCTCGTCATTGATACGATCATGAAAGACTCACTACCAGCCTCTAATGCCCGGGCCTCCGCTCACAGACATCGAGTACGCAGACGACATAGCTCTTCTGGGATCTGATCCCGTGGTAATGCAAACAATATTAAATAATCTAAGTAATTCTGCCTCGCGGTTCGGCATGCGCTTCACACCTGCAAAGTGTAAAGTGCTACTGCAAGACTGGGTGGGCTCGAACCCTAGCCTCATGTTTGCGGATC
>NW_008751930.1:242016-246840 GCF_000715545.1 Opisthorchis viverrini | reverse complement strand
TGAAAGCCATTACCAGCAAACTCAGCTGCGCTGGTCACTGCCGTCTTCCTGGATGGGGACCCCGAGACGGGCCACATCAATGGCTAGAGACATTGTCAGATATGGCCTAGTTGCGCCCTCAGTGGCGCTCGTGCATAGAAGCTATTGCCTTCAATGCACAGCTCCTTTTCCAACCCTCCCCCCACTTGACAGCCCACTGACAGTGCTGGATTTATGCACCAATTTACCAGCTCGCGCCTGCAATGCGCAGCTACTTACCCCTCCTCCCCAAATCATCGGTGAACGAAACTGCGGCAGCTACAACCACCGCACGACTAGTACGCGGTTATTACAGCTGACAATGATGTTGATGAAACCTGGAAAGGAAGATCAGGTCATTCAACGAAAGCCATTGGCTCAAAAGTCTGACCGCAAGGCAGTATTCCGAATTTGAGGTTGCGATTTAGAATGCCAACCTTGCGTTGGGGGATACAACACGGATTCGCTCAGTGTATCCCTTTGCACAAACCGCCACACACCTGTCCATGGGAACGTTCGATTTCACACACACCATTTGGATTGATCTTGAGAACGCGTTGCTCTAAATATTGTAGAAGATACACAGCAATTCAGCTAGTCCCATGTGATCAAATCAGTATAAAAACTCTTTGCGGCAGATCCGTTGCCAGCTCTCACTGTAGAGGTCACTCATCAGATCACGCGTCACAAACACACAAAACGCGCGACAATTCATGTCCCACTTGCAACCTGAGTCGACCACATGTACGCTACAACTTCCCATTCATTTTTGTTTACGCGGCTACCACTTGCGCCAGGCTTATGAACTTCAACACATCAGGTCAAGTAGTATTTATGTTCGTGCAAGCATCAAACATGAAGGCACACCCCTCTCTTCACACTGCACATAATAAATAGGCATACAACTAGGCTCCCCAATACTCACACGCGCGCACACAGGACAGGAAGTCAACAGAGCTCCGCAAATCTCACGGCGAATTACGGGACACATGTAGCAGCTATACTGCAAAGAAGACACGTCCCGCATCCGGAACTTCACTCAGGAACTCTCAACAGTTGTCCTCGAACGATAAGTTACTTTTTGGCTTATTCCACTTTTATCAAGTGCACCTAACTCTTGTATTCATCACAATCTAGTAAGACATATTTGTTAGTGCTTGTTACCTTCTGATAGTCAACTTAATTACGTCACAACTAGAGCACTAACATAGCATAGTGTGAAGGAGAAACCACGGTGAAAGCTGACAGAGATGACAGTGCGCAGAACTCGCTTGGAACGTACAGTCTGCAGTGACACCCCCACCCCGGTATCCATCTGTGGTAACCGAAATTGCGGTTCCGTTGTCGTGGAAGGCACACAGTCTACAAATTGAGGCAAATGTGCAAAACTGAGCGCTGATGACTCCCGGAAGACACAAACGACCCGACAAAAACATGGTTCTGTGAGAATCGCAGAACTAACTCACTGTCTGAAGCTTTGAAGCAGTTTGTCAACCGCTACGAGTTATCACACCAGTAGGGACAACCGGCCGACACGAGTCGGGAACTAAAACTTAGGCTCCGAACGCACCCTCCGCCCTACATAAGCAGTAACCGCCTCGTGATCCAAACAGTCCCAACCCTACCTTATCACCTAACCAGTCGTGGCCCAACTAACCCTCTGGCACATACTCCGCCTAGCTGAACCGTTTCAAACACAAAAGTACAACGGGGCGATCAAGTCGTTGGAAGCTATCATGGCTACCAATCAACCATACACACCCGAGACAACATAGACGAACACCTGGACTGGCTAACAGTAGTTTGCACTAATTTATCAGAACTCAGACAGCCCCAAGAGCGGAAGAGGACAAGCAATGAAGTACTGATTCGGCATGGATTTCGGAGTGAAGTCCAAGGAATTGACCAGGTTTAAAAAGAAGCCAAACACACCACACGCTGAAGGACCCGTCTTCTATGTCGCTACTGACACAACGAAGGACGTGGAAACCGTGCTGCTGGTGTGGCGGTGATACTACTGATGGGGAGGCATGCGAGTAGTATGCTTTGTTCTTGTAACTTAGCTTTGCGTCTCTTGAAAAGGGAGATGTATTGCGGAACTGGTGGAGTCGCTTAGTAGCATTTGCTTGAATTTGAGAAATGAATGATTGGAGTAAATGAATACCCAGGAAAGTTCAAGAAGACGCGTTCAGGAGAAGATGGATGTCCAGTTTTTGCAAATACGATTCGCTTCCCTGTCCAATAGTCTGTAACTGGTCAGTTGGCATTCTCTAATGAATAACTCCACAGCGAAGGCCTTCTTCCTTTCACTGGTAGTCCAGACCTTATGCCGAAATTCTGTACAGCGCGTACACTCGGACAATCCCTGGACTGGTTGGATCAAGTGCTCAAGCCCCCCCCCCTTCGCGAGGATACGACCGGAACAAATAGCAGGGCGGTTTTCATACACGGAATGCCGGGGCTGACCGAATCGGACCCGACGGCCAATTACGCCACGACTGTACAGAGCGGAAGTACATCCCGGCTCTGCCCATCCTTATGATCTTTGAAGCAGCCAGTCTCTCCAGCTCACGCAACTACGAGGCACTGGTCCAAACATCCCAAAGGTCACCTCGCCAACTACCCACGTGGTGTCTCCCTCGTACACCAGAAGCATGGTACTTTCAACAAGACACACGAGTACTGCAACAATCAAGGTCCTATGCTGAGGCTCAGTGAATCCCACATGGCGACACTTCCCAATCGGGATAGTATGAAATCCCATTCCTATTTCTCCACATCTAAGGAAAACTTCCTCACTGATCCTGTAAGATCCGAGCGGCTATGGATCTCATAATAAACGGGCGTAAGTCACGTTACTCATGATTAGCCAGAAAACAAGGAAAATTACCACTGTTCACCGTTGATTTACAGAGGGAATCAACACATCCCAGATGAACCGTTTACATATAGCACTGGGGCATACTAAAAAGTGACCCTCGATACCCTCCACTCTACAGATAACAGACACATGTGGCCTGTCCATCGAGAATAAAGAACAATGCCTAGCTGCGGTACTATATCTCAGGATGACCTTGTATTGGCTGCCATTTAGCCTGCAATCAGTCTGCTACTCTTGGACGAATTCAGTGTTCCTTATTCCATGGAACCAGTACTCTGCGGGTCCGGTTTCGAGGGCAAACTGATGGACTTAATCCGCTCGGCATCGCTGTTGGACGACTTGCTGCCGAGATTTCCAACATTCTATGCCTGCCCGAACTTATCCTGAGGCGCGAAGAGATTATGATTGAGGGGGGCTACGTGTGAAACCCCCCCGATCACCACACAGTCCTCAAATTCTTCTACGTCACCAGTGCAAATGCCAGCGGCAACCTAAACTTTCGCACCAGATACAAAATAAATTTCATAGCGCCACAAAGGCTTGTAGAAGTCGCTCACTAGATCACACGTCACAGACACTCAAATCACGTAACAATTCCTGTCCCACTTGCAACATTAGCCGACAACACGCACACTACAATTTTCTATCCATTTTTGTTTACGCGGCTACCACCCGCCAGGCTTACGAACTTCGACCACATGAGGTCAAGTTGTATGCATTTTAGTGTGATTATCAAACACGAATGGAAGCCTCTCTTTTCACATTGCACACAGTTAATTAATAGGCATACAACTAGGCTTAACGCACACACTCGCGCGTACAGGACAGGAAATCAACAGACAACAGAGGTCCAAGTCTCCACGGTGACCTACCGAACACGTGTAACAGCCATACCGCAGAAAAGACACGTCCCGTGTATGGAACTTCACTCAGGAACTCTCAACAGTTGTCCTCGAACGATAAGTCACCTTTTGGCTTATTCCACTTTTCGCATTGTATCTATTTTTATCAGATCATCATCATTCTGGTAAAGCAGATATTTGCTAGTGCTCGTCACCTTCTGCAAATCAATTTAACTACGTCAAAACTAGAGTACTAACAGACTGTTACAAGCTGACAACTGGAACATCAAACAAGCCCCACTCCCCGAAGAGTGGATGAATTTCACCCACGTTCAAGTAGTCCTGACGAGGTGTTGTCAGGCCTGAACGTCTGCCATAACCACACTGGCCAGTGGAATGGTACCCGTAGCAGGAACAGAAAGTGGACGGCGAAATGTGGTTACGTGTGGGAACCATAAAGAGGGCAGTCCGGGGAAGCAAACTGGAGCGATTGCACTTCGAAGGCAAGAGGCGTCCATATCATCATCATTGTCAGCTGTAATAACCGCGTACTAGTCGTGCGGTGGCTGTAGCTGCCGCAGTTTCGTTCACCGATGATTTGGGGAGGAGGGGTAAGTAGCTGCGCATTGCAGGCGGGAGTTGATAAATTGGTGCAAAATAAATTCAGCACTGTCAAGTGGGCTGTCAAGTGGGGGGAGGGTGGAAAAGGAGCTGTGCATTGAAGGCAATAGCTTCGATGCACGAGCGCCACTGAGGGCGCGACTAGGCCATATCTGACAATGTCTCTAGCCATTGATGTGGCCCGTCTCGGGGTCCCCATCCAGGAAGACGGCAGTGACCAGCGCAGCTGAGTTTGCTGGTAATGGCTTTCATACTTCGCTGCCAAGTCATTGTTTGACCGTCTCTGGCTCTCTTCCACCCCTCACGTGCTTGTGCGAAAAGAGCCCTTCGAGGAATTCAGTCGACTGCCATAGGCAACACGTGGCCAAGCCAGCGCAACCTGTGCAGTGTGATCAGTTCATCTGTCGAGCGTGAGTTATCTCTCCCGAATACCATTCGACGTACTTCAGAATTGCTGATCCG
>NW_008751930.1:219591-238053 GCF_000715545.1 Opisthorchis viverrini | reverse complement strand
ACCCTTGACAGAGAAGCTGATGTCACGCCTACGCCACAGGTGACGTAGGTTCGCAAAAGCCGTTGTGGCCTTCCCAATCCGGATGGAAATATCATCTTTCACCAGACCACCGGGACTGATACAGCTGCCCAGGTAAACAAATTTGTCTACCACCTCAATCGGTTGATCCGCAAACATGAGGCTAGGGTTCGAGCCCACCCAGTCTTGAAGTAGCACTTTACACTTTGCAGGTGTGAAGCGCATGCCGAACCGCGAGGCAGAATTACTTAGGTTATTTAATATTGTTTGCATTACCACGGGGTCAGATCCAAGAATAGAAGAAGCGTCCATAGCTTGCTACCAAATGGTTCACGTTAAACCCGACATTCCCGTACACACATGTCAATCGACCGACGAAGGCCACGTGAGCTATGCCTATCCTTCACACACGAAGGACCTTGTAACGAACTCCTTTGACGAGCAGATACTCCACTGAACCAATATACGTTTATGTCCGCCTCAGTCCAAACACATTCACTTATCTCAGTCTTTAATCTCGGTGACGGGAAACAATTTGAGATCCTCAAAGAAGCGTCGCCACGTGTACTACGCAAAACACATCTCAGAACCCTGCCTTCCTTTGCCGAAGACAGCCACGCCGCTGTGTTAGTTCTCCTAAAACCTCTCAACTGCCCCTACACGATGGAGGTTATCCCATCATCCTGTAAGCGGAGTAGACGGTCCGATTCAGCAAAGTCGGGCAATCGCACTCCAAACAAGGTGGAGGATCATTTACGAACACAAAATACCACCGCCGGAACAACGCACGTTCAAATACAAGAGATCTTCCCGCACACAAACCTCTTGCGCATTAGAAAAAGCCGGATTAAACACGTCGACGACGTAGAGATGCGGAAGCGAACCAGGCCGCTTCAGGGTCGGCTTGTACTTCAAGTGGCCTACAAATAGTCTATAGATAAGCAATTACCTTGCAAAGCTGAGGAATACCACATTTTCCCCCTCACATTCCAAAACCTCGGAGTTATTTTCTTGACCGCCACCGACTACTGCCACGGAGGGACAACGCAATTCATTCTACTATCGCTGGCAACACGTACGATGTTTAACTTCTCCGATGCACCGTACAGTTTTCTATAGAGGAAAATGTCGGTAGCTCAGGTCGTGTAGATGGTCGTTGGCTTGTTCGCTGAACTGGACGATTTGACTGCGAGCGTTTCATCACCAATTGAGGTGACATCATCAGTGCATTATTGGGGAGCGCAGCGGTGGGTTAGTGGTTGTGTTACGTTGAGTAGTGCTACGCATGTGGTGATATACGTGCGATTAGCTGTTCGGTTGGGCGGTTCCTGGTTAGGGTAGTCCTGCCTTACATCAAGAATATATCAGAGACAGATTATTGGCTGAAAAAGGAATCTTCGTGGCTCACAAACCGAATGCCACCCTAGGGAAATTAATCTCTGGACCGAAGGACAACCGAGACAAAACCAACAAGAACAATGTGATGTACCAACTCAACTGCAACAAATTCTGCGTCGGAAAAACTGGGAGGAGACTATGCACACGCATAAAGGAACACAACGCGGCCGTCAGGGGACATGATCCCTGTCCTTGATATCCATACACGAGAACCAAGAAGGCCACAAATTCAATCTAGAAAACGCAAAAATTTTGGCATACGGAGACACGGAAGAGAATTTCTGGAAGCATGGCACTCCATGGCAAATTGGATCAACCGGTGCATCGAACTGGATCCAATTTACGCACCCCTACGTGCAAAAGACCAACATCTCAACCGGAACACTCAAGGAAGACGGAATATTGGATTCACAAACAAAGAAACAAGGAACACCTTGGAGGTAAATCAATAAAGGTCACAAGCCGGGACTCGAAAGGACAAAGGTCACCCCAGCATCGACCAGATTACGACGGGAAGGGATGCCAAGCTCAAAGGTCACGTGGACATCGGCGAATGGGAACACAGCACAACCGGGCAACCAATTTGAACCGCCCGACCGAACAACTAATCGCGGTCAAAGGTCATCCCCTGCTAGCAGCACGTATATTAACACACGCACAACGCTACCCAACGCACAATCACCAACCCACCGCTACGCATAACTACGCTCCCCAATAACGCACTGATGATATCACCTCGACCGGTGATGAAACGTTTGCAATCAAATTGCCCAGCTTAGAGAACAAGCCAACGATCACCTTACAGTTGTTTAAAACCATATCCCCTCATTACGATCTGCATACGTCAGATTCCACATGGAGTCGGCCATGCAGACCTTGAGCTCATGGCAACTCTGGAGGAAGCATAAAGGACAACCACTAAACTCCATCAGGGTGAACAGCTCGCTACGCTGAACCTATATTCCGTGTCCCATAAGAGTTTACAAGGATAACCCATATTAAAGTTCCAGAGCTTGACCAGACTCAACCTCAACTTACGCAGTGAGCAACAGCTTGGCCGAACAGTTAAGTGGACCGGATGAACAAGAGACAGAGGAACTAAATATACCGTTTTACTCGGGAAATCTCCTTCAATTATTATAACGGCTCGATCAGATTCGTCGTTTGCATGACATCCGATAAAACCGATTAACAGTAGTAATTAAGCAGTGAACGCAAGGGTAGCGCGAATACTTTCACAACCGCGGAAAAGCCGACAAACTCGCAATCAAGGTACCCTCACGGCCGCTCGGTAAAATGGGGAATGGAAATACGTGTAATAATGTGGAAACAGGATAATAGCCAAGAAAACGGCAACGTTGTCCGTTATCACAGACACAGATGAATTATAATCATATACGTAGAAAACGACCTATGAGGCACGGCGAAAGGCAACCTAAAACGTAACGAAAGGTTATCAAGTAAGATAGATATTCCGCGAAGAGTTCAACGTATTCCATAGGAATGGGGGATTGTGAGGTATGGGGTGTAGGTCATGAAAGTCCACCTTCCATCACAATGCCATTTCTCGGATTAGCTGGAAAGGAGTTTTAAGGCTTTGGTCAAGTTGTCCACAACGGATTTCTTATCCTGGTACTGAAGCGCACTCAATGCGAAGCGTATCTGTTTCTCCACGGCTACGTAAACCTCGGAATCGATTTGATTGGTGTTATCAACGGAAGAGCGCGTGTCCGGATTTGAAGGAACGGGGACGACTGGATCAACAACTGGCTTCGGCTGATTTGCAACTGGTGGGGCTTGGGGCGTCTTTGCGGTCGGTAGCCCTCCAGGAACTTTGAAATCTGAAGAGACAGAAGAAAATGGTCAAAAATTCTACAAAGTACACAGCTCTGAATACCGCATGTACTGTCATCTTCGATCGTCCAGCAGAACAGTGGACAGGGTGCAACATGCACCTCAGATATCAGATGAATCGTTGTCCCAACGTATCTTGGTGAACCACAAATTGATGGGTAAAACTGTGGCAGGAGGTAATTCTTGAGTGATTTACTAAGCTGAGGCCTAATTACAACAAAACATTCCCTAGGCAAAGTTGGATAAAACACTGGAAAACTGCATCGCTCATCTGGGTTATCCACGCTCGAATCAATAGGAAGTGCAAAAATTCGAGGGAAGAGCTCGCGAGTTTACCGCGGCCACTGTAAACAGAGTCACTTCGATACCAGGCTCACGAAGAATTTTTAGATGTGTGCTGTAAAGCACCGGGAATAGTAGCTGAGCCCGGCAAGGATTATTTCTGGCGGGGATTGACTTGTGACGCAAGCACGCATGCGAAACGTATACGTTAATATTCTATGTACATTACGGAACGAGACAGCATAATCGGCATACTCCATACTTGTTATTGTTCCTTATTGAGGGGGGGCTGAAAAGTATCCATAGAAAGCTTCCGCATAAGAATGCACAAATCCGAAAGAATAGGGACCGATCGCTGGCTCACTCTCGTACTGTCAGTCTGCGTTGCATTTTTCTTAAAGGTCTGAACATGGTGAGATGCAGTGAAACACGGCATTCACCAACTCCCCCTGAACCTATAGAACTTGGCACAACGCTTGCTATTTCATCGGTACACACTGCCCTCTTCGGCTGGCGTGGCAGCTAGATACCGAAGGGGTACTACGGCTAAACGATTGTATTATCATATTATACATTATGCATATATACTGAACGACGGATAACCGCCTGGCCCGCGGAAGCACAAGGGTGTCGCACTGTTCGTACAGATCATATATGCCGAATTCGGGAAGCTCTTATTACAGCTGCATGTATGACAAACAGTATCCTGGTGCGAATTACCACAGCTCGCTTATATAGATGAGTGCAAGCGAATTCAAATGGTCTATCGTAAGCCATAACGAATATGTTCGTCACCTTACCAACGAAGTTGCCAATTGTCCGTCGACTCGAGACGGTCTCAATAGCACTCCACACTTTAGAGGTACACCGCACACAAGTTTCCTAGTTCCGAATCGTATGGGACGGTCAGATATTGGTCTAAATAAACGGCAACTATGCAAACTTACCGAAGTCGATGTCTAATTCCGAATCTTGACTCGCAGCGGCCGGGCCCGGAATGGGTACCTCTCCGTTCTTTTGACAGTTGGTAATGTACAGCGTTTTCCATTTAGCATACTTTCTCATCTTCTCCAACTGAGAAAAAACACGTCTCATGGTAATCACGACCCCTAGTTAAATGAAAGAAATACCTCGTCCGTCGGTTGTCCAAGTGTTGTAGCAACGTCCAGAAGCACGCCAGCTGTGAGAAAAGATTGTACAGTGGCTCTGTGGAGAACACTAGAAGACGACATGCCAGAGAAGAACATACTTTGTGAAGTCCGCATTCACATCCCTGTTGTAAGCGAACTGAAACAACTTAATCGCATGTTCTTCCAAATGTGCCAGTCCGACTGTCTCACTACTGAACGCCTCGTTCGCCGCATTACTGGCTTTCATTTCTTCCAGCTTGCACATGAGTTTGGTGAGGAAGGCTTTCGAATTGGGTGAGGACGCATCCAATGCGTACCCCTTTTGAAAAGCACACAAGCGGCAGAAATAAGCAACAACAACATCTCTGGTGTCGTGTTGCTCTGCGCACTTCAAGAACTTAACCACAGACTTCAGGTTTTCCGGAACCTGAGCAGATGACATGATGAAAGAAGGACGTCCAAGTCAGATGGACAGATAATCTGGAATGAGTGAAAATTTGTTTAATCGATGGTTTAAATATATATAGACTAGACAGGCCTGCTTGTGGATTTGCATTGCGAAGCTGTCCTCCCTAGGCCAATCAACAGGTCTGTACCGATCTCCCGATATTGACCTATAAAAAACGTCCCCTGGATTACGGACGATTGCAGTGACTCCTGGGAAAAGCAAATCATGTTACACACAACCCGTTTTTTCTGCACAAGTACCCAATGGACTACTTGTTGTTGACGGGCAGATTAGAGACCAACAGCATTTGTCCGACTGGACCACTAGTCAATAACGTATGGCCGTGACAACCCAACCACTTCGCGCGGAACCGGATGTGCTACAATGTGCAAGCCTACAAACACGATATGAGCCTGAATGAACGAGAGGTAGAGCCACCAGTCGCCCCGAACCCGGGAAGAGACCAATGGATACCAGCACCGCATTTAATGATAGGGTACTGATAGCAATGTGCTGGCACGCAGAAAGCTCCAATCTCTCAATTCCTACCAGCCCAAGACGACCCCGACAATCTAGTCGGTCTCTACCTGTCCGACAACCCCAATTGTCTCTCTTGCATCTGCCACCAACCCAGTACCCCATGCAACGCGTTCCGGTAGGCGTGCTCGCTTCCTAGAACGACATTCAGAGTACCTTAACTAGTATTCCGAAATGTTTCGCCCCGTCTGAGTAGGTTTGTTTAACCCTATGTCATTTCGTACATACTACTTTGGATCAGCTTGCATTCGCATAAAGACGATTTAAAAATTCTTCAACCAGGTACAACCCCCCCCCACAAAATCGAGATTTTTGAAATAGAAAATGGAAACGTTCGCAAGATCGATGTTCAGAGAATTCCTCTATAGAGACCACCAACGCAAGTTTTCCTTTGCTTTTGATTGTTTAGTCCGTTTCTCTAGAGGGATATTTGCAGTGTTACCATGTACATCTTCAGAAGAACAAAAATGCCACGGGCTTGATCTTGTAGGATATCCAACGTGCTGTATTAGCATACGCCAAACCAATGCCTTCAAAATTTTGAATTCGAAAATATTCTGTTCGCGGAGCGTGGAGACAAGCCTAACTGGTGTTAGGAACATTGAAACCTCCGATAAAAGGACCAACTTTTCCTGATGCTATCATCGCCACCATTGGTAGCATAACATCAGTATTCAACACTGATTCTTCACAACCGCTGAGAATGAACTTGTTCGTTTTTGAAGCTTTCCAGCCAGTAAACTATTCAAATTGGGGAGCTCCTATTGCTGTCATCAAAAAGGTAAATGACAAAGTGTGCATATGTGCTGATTAGTCCACTGGACTAAACGCAGTCTCAGGCTCTCACCAATATCCATTACCGACATCAGGAGATCTATCCACCAAGCTCAATGGTGGAAAATTTTTCGCAAAGCTGTATTTGCTGATGCCCACCTTCAAATAGAAATCTCCGATGACTTCACAGAACATCTAACGACCAATACACATCGCGGCTTGTTTCAATTCAATTGTTCGTCATTTGGGGTAAAATATGCACTAGCCCTATTTCAGTAAACAATAGATGTCATGATAGACGGTATATCAGAAATTGCCGCTTACTTGGATGGCATCATTCTCAGAGGTTCTCGTCAAGAAGAACTCTTACCTCGTTTGCATTGTATACTCGAACGAATTTTGCAATATGGTTTTCGTTTAAGTGCAGAGAGATGTGCATCCCCCCCGACATCCATCACATATCTTGGATTCATTTTTAAAAAATGGTTGTCATTCAGACCCAGAAAATATTTCTGCCATACAACGAATGCCAGAACCGACGGATGTAGCAACCTTGCGCTCCTTCCGCATTTTGGTGAGCCACTACAGTTTATTTTTGCCAGACATGCATCCTGTACTCGGAACTGGTCACATGAGTGCCAGTCCGCCTTTGACAAATTAAAGTCACTTCTCAGCTTTGATCTGCAACTCACACATTACAATGCAGCCCCGGACATTACTGTTGTTTCAGACACATCCAACTGTGGCATTGGAGCTGCCATCTCTCACGTTGTCTCCGACCGAAACGCAAAAGGAATGTTCATGCGGCGAGATCTCTAACAATTACCGAGCGTAATTATGACCAGAGCGAAAACGAAGATTTGCGATAAACTTCGCCAGAAAATGCTCTATGGACGTTATTTTATGATCATCACTGACCATAAGCCACTTCTCGGTGTTTCCCGATCGAATAAAGACATCCCTGTTTACACAGAAAACCGTTTGTAACGTTGGCTGCAATGCTTTTGGGCTACGACTTCTCCATCGAATACCCATCGACTGATGCTGTTGGCCAGGCTGATGCATTATCGAGACCCATGGATCTCCAACATCAACAACCCGAGAATACTGTTGTAACCGCAATAACGCAATGATTGCTAATATAATTCGTGCACTTCCAGTTACTTCTGCCATGGTTCGCGACGCCGCTGATCGTGACCTGTTACTTCAAAAAGTACTGTATTTCTACCGCACACACTGTTTCGATAAACAACTTCAGCCGTTCTACTAACGCCGACCCGCACAGTCCGAAATCGATGGTTGCACACTCTTCGCAGAACGGTTGATTATTCTCCAGAATTACAGATCGATGTCCTTAGACAATTTCATTTCGGACATCTTGGTATTAACCATATGAAGGCACTGACGTGTAGTTATGTCCGCTAATGGAGCGTGGAAAACGCAAGTGCTCAAAATGCGAACTATCTGCAAAGTACCTTCGGAAAGCGGAGTTAAGTTTATGGTATGTTCCAGAAGTCCCATGGTCATGACTTCATGTGTGGGGCGAGATGGCCCAAGTGGTAAGAGCGCAAATTTACTGACCGGAAGGTCGGTGTTTCAAATGCGAACTCCGCCTCTCGACTTCCCCTGTCTAAGCTTGGGCAACCTGGCAGTATCCCAGCCCTCGTGCTTCCTTCGGGTGGCATGGCAGCTAGGCACCGAAAGGGTGCTACAGCTGAACGCTGACTTCATGTTGACTTTGCTGGACCAATCAACAGCAAACGATATCTGATCCTAGTAGATGCCTACAGCAAGTGGTCGGAGGTATTTAGTATGAAGCATCTTACCACTTGTGCTACCATTTCAAAGTTTAGCCACTTTGGAATTCTAAATGTCATTGTTTCTCACAACGGTAGTGCATTCACGTCAGCTGAATTTTCCGCGTTCTCTCAGGAAAATAGCATACAACAAGTGCGATCACCACTGTTCCATCAAATGGCCAAGTGGAAAGATTTGCGAACACTTTCAAACGCGCACACTTAAAACTCAAAGGGGGGACCACACCGGAAATCATCGAGACAATTATACCGAGTCACAGGGCAACACTAAATGTTCACGTTCCACATAGTAAGTCTCCGACGGAGATACTTGCGAGCCGAAAGATCCGTTTGCCCGTTGACGTCACCCGTTCAATACCACATTCACCAACCGGTAGAAACACAAATATGGTAGTTCAGTTCAAACATCACAGTGCTGTAAATAACATATTTATACCTGGCAAATCTGTTCTAGCAAGACTATCGCGGTGGTGTGGAAAAGTGGACCCTGGGCATAATTGTACACCGTGCTGGAAAAGTTATCTGAGGTACACGTAGGCTCCTCCCCATGGGTTCGGTATGCTGACTAGCTACGCACTTCCTCTGTTTCAAAGACAGGTACACTCGATCCTGATTTTCCACTTGGGATTCTTCTCGACACATTTGAATTACCTCAAAAGTCTGAATCTCCAGAACNAAAAGTCAGAACCCCCCGAGCAGATGACTAAACCAGAACTTTCAGAAAGTTGCACACCTGGAAGATGGACGGATGGAACACGAAAGTCCCTCATACCAATGTGACTCAACCCACAGCAGTAGTCTTACACTCAAGCACCTCAAAAGGGAGGTCTGAGGAGGAGGACTGTCTCAAAACGAACAATCCACTTTGCTAACAACTTGTCCTCTATTGGTTGTTGATCAGATGGCTGTTGATCTGTTCGCCGAGCTTGGCAACTGGCTTGCAAACGTTTCGTCACCATACGAGGAGACATCATCAGTGCGCAGTTGGGTGGGTACTTCTTCCTTGCCTGCGTGTGTTTATATAGCTATATAGCCAATTGCCAAGCTCGGCGAACGGATCAACAGCCATTTGATCAACAACCAATAAACTCACCCGAGCTACCAATATTTCACCACATTACCAACTTGTCCTCTATACTGAAACCATGTTTTCTGGAATCACGGAACCATTCAGTTGTTTGCAGTACAGTTCCCTCAAGGTCGTTTGTCTTCTCCATTCTGGTGTAGCAGAAAAGTTTGACTGATACACTATTAGAGACCAAAACACAGACCTAACGACTGGGCCTACAAGGACAGTCCGTCACGAAGGGACAGTATTATTGATGAGGTTGGTGGAAGACGAACAGTGGGAAAAGATGAAGTGCCCGACGGGGAACGGAGCCATCTGGAGTAACCTGTGTTCTCTTACCTACTTCGGTGTATGCAGCGAGTAATGCAACCTAGATGATGACACCCTGCGGCGGGCGATTCGGCATACACCTCCGGCTCAGAAGCCTCATCACAATGCCGGTGCATTGCGTTTTTGGACAAGCCACAAATATTTCAAACCCCAAGCTGGAAGACCAGGAGAATGTGTAGGTCGGATCCCCACACACCAAACACACCACTCACGCGTGAACTCTCCAGCATAGCTCAAAAGGTCATGGATGCGCAAAAACAATCACAGCGCAGCAACGTCCAGGTTCATCATGGTGGAAACGCCGTCTGGTTGACAAGTGCCAGATGGGGACCCGGGACTCAACTCAACAGTGGTTAATGACACTGACAGATATAATCTAATCGCACAGTGAGTGATGACCTCGCAGTTTCCCGTCTCCTAAGAGCAATGTGCAATGGGAACTGAATAATAACGAACTAAAGAAGTAATGACATCGCCTCCAATGATTCGCGGTATACCCATTCTCTAATCTTCAGGCGACAAACGTACATTTGATACGTGGTATGTAGCTGATGAAATAAAAAAGCATATCCTCCTCCTCATCATCATCTGCTGCGAAACCGCGTGCGTGGCGTACAGTGCTTATAGCTGCCACAGATTCGTCCACCAATGATTTGGGGAGGTGGGGTAGATAGCTGCGCATTGCGGGCGGGACCTGATATAACGGAGTCGCATACACAGGGTTGTCAGTGGACTTTTAAGTGAGGAGGGTGGGAAGGGAGCTATGCATTGAAGGCAATAGCTTGGATGAATATGCGTCGTTGAACGCGTCACTAGTCCATGTTAGACAATGTTTCTAACCACTGACGTGTCTCGTCTAAGGGTCCCCATACAGGTAGACGGCAATGACCGACACGGCTGAGTTTGCTGGTAATGGCTTTCGTACTTCGCTGCCAAGTCATTGTTTGACGACCCCTGGCTCGGTTGTGCGAAAAGAACCATTCGGGGAAGTCGTACAACTGGCATAAGGAGCACGTGGCCAAGCCAGCGCAACCCATGGAGTACGATCAGTTCATCTATCCAAGGGCGAGTCATTCCTTCAGAAAACCACTCGACTTACTTCAGCACTGCTGACCCGATGTTCCTACCAAACTCCGGTGATGCGCCGAAGACATCGATGGTCAAACACTGAAAGTCTTGTGACGTTCTCAGCGCGCAGCAGCCAGCCTTCTAATTCATATAACAAAATGTAGCGCACCGCACCATTGCAAACTAAACCCATGACATATAGCTGATATCACGCTTATGCCACGTGTGATCGCTCAACTGTAGCACCCTTTCGGTGCCTAGCTGCCGTGCCACACGGAGGCACGAGGGCTCAGATACTGCCAGGTCGCCCAAGCCTAGACAGGGGAAGTCGAGAGGCAGAGGTCGGGTTCGAAACACGGACCTTCCGGTCAGTAAATTCGCGCTCTAACCACCTGGTCCAACTCGCCCCCTTCACGTATGATGCATGTTCACAAAAGCTGCTCTGGACTTCCCAATCCGGATGGAAATATCGACTTTGCGGGACCGTAGGGAGAGATACAGCGGCCAAGGTATACAAGTTTGTCTACTACATCAGTCAGCTCATCCGCAAGCATGAGGCTAAGGTTTGACCCCATCCAGTTTTGCAATAGCACTTTCCAATTCTGAGGTGTGAAGCTCATGCCAAACCAAAATCATTTCGATTATTTGACACTGTTGGCATTAAGACGGCATCATACCGAAGACCTATTTCGTCTGCGTACTCCATATCCGTGAGCGAACGCACCGGGGGCACTTCGATCCCATAGGTATTACAGGCTGATAGCGAGTCTTTCATAATAGCATCAATGACAAAGTTGAAGAGGTGAAATAAAACAGCCCTGTCCGACACCACTTGATGTGGTGAACTCATGGGAAAGCTTCCAATAGACCTGCGCAAGTCTGCAGAAGTTGGCGCACAGAATCTTATGGAGGATCAAGGATTTAAAGGAGGCACCTTTGCTCCATAGTTACCGCCATTGTGCCTGACGGTCCACAGAGTCAAATTTAGTTTTCAAGTCAAGGAAGAACACCACTGGTGGTTGGTGGAGGAGTGCCCTGTTCCAGAACCTGGCAGAGGGTGAAAATATGTTCGTGGGATGAAATTCAGGCTGGTTTTCACCAATCTGTCTCTCCCCATTTTCATTCAACCCTCAATGGGTAAGACCAGAGAGCCATAATGGTTTTCGCAGAGCGTCCGCGTACCTTTTTCGAAGATAGGAATAACTGTCGACATGCCCCATTCCGCAGACACATTCTATTCGTTTCAAATAGTACTAATAAACTTCGTTAGTCAGGTCACCAGGGACTTTTCACTTTGATTGAAGAGGACTGGATACAGGCCGTCCGGTCCTGGTGCCTTCTTACGTTTCAGTACGTTTCGCACGTCATTTCTTCTTCAGATCACGGGTCGCATTACAACCGCCCATGTGCGCTATTTCCACAAGCTGGGTTGCAGCAGGCCAGTTAAACTGTTCTTCTAGTCGGCGTTTTTGCGAGTAAATTAATGCGCTTTCTTCACCCGTGGTTTTACTGACCGCTGCCTTCTTAGGGCCAGTCGATCGTATCAGTTGATATAGTGCACGGCTGTTTCTGGTAGCAAAAGTCTTTCCCATCTCCGGAGCTTTTGACATCCAACAGAGCTATCGGTCTTTCCTTAGGCTCTTCACTACTTGACGTTAGAAGGGTTTGCGAGCGCCGTCGTACTCGTTGCCTGCTGGCACGGACTTCCTGGCATCAGTCAAGACTAACCATCTCGGCGATGTCCAACGGTCATTTGGTCGTATCGGATAAGTTGGAGAGAGAGCACTGAAGGCCGCTAGCGTAGCTTTCCTTACATTCTTCATGCTTTATCTATCTGCTTACTACCAGCACAGTGCTAGTTTACTGTAGAAGGTTGGTGAGCTAGCTCAGGTCAACAAGCATCGATTCCGATTCGACAACCCAGATGTCATTCCAAGGAGAACGAACCGGACACTCATAGCACACGGACGGGTCAATGTATCAGTGCTTTATGCTTGACGAATGAGCCCGGATAACTCTCAATAAAAGGTATCCTTCTCGACGTCAGTCCTTTGGGATACATGCCTATACCAAGGGCAGGCGCTATTTTTTCATGTCGTGTAGCGTTCAGCTCGATTGAGCTGCATAATCGGACGGCGCAGACGACTGCACAGTGGGATCCAATGCAGCAAAGCGCATTCAACTCTGCGGGTGATACAACTCCCACCCCATGTAGTCCACGAGTAATTGCTTCTAGATCATCGGAAACAAAAGAACATGAGAGAGCTGAGTTCCTCCTTCGTTTTTGGATGCATAACCCCACGTTTCGAAGACACAGCATACATCAAATTTAAGGGAGTATAATTCTCAGCGACCATTGCCTGCTCGCCAATTTGACATAGAGTACGGACTCCGAAAGCTCCTAATTAGAAACGATCCCATGGATTTAGCAAGGTGTTGTTTTGTTTGTTGTTAACAGGAAGCTGGCTGCATAAGGTCCATCTGTCAGATAATTGACCGTAACCTTTGCCTGTGCGGTGGAAAGTGGTTGAGTAGGGGCATCGGTGGACAAGTGCGGGCAGATGATAATAACCATACTGGAAAACACTTTTCTCATCCCGCCAAGTGGATGCGTGAAATAACCTCCTTACAAAAGTTGCCCAAGCTGCATCTTGAGATTTCTTTTCACTTGAGTCCTCGATCTGGCAAGCATAACACCCAGTGATCACTATTATACCGTTGTTTTTTTCGTTTTTAGCATTTCAGACAAACCAAAGCCGCTGAACGACAACAAACCCGGTCCGGAAAGTTCGTGCTTGCCTGTTGGCTTGCACCTCTATCTGTCTAAATCGTACAACTGATATTAAGGTGGTCCATAGGTTGTTCCGAATTGAACAAATAGGAGAACAAATAAAGCGGCAGGCTTCGAACTGTACGACGGCATCGGTTGGGCGATCATGTTGCCAGCCGGTTGTGGACCGACATGGACCCTCTTCTGATTAGTCAGGTTGTAGGCCATTCATAACGGAGCACTTTCGCTGCATCCTCACTATCTCATCATGAAACCTCTAGCCTGGTCTGGTGCTTGTCTTCTGCTATCAATCCATAAATACGGCCTTGGAAATCCTCTTTTGTCACCATAAAAGGTTGTCCGGATCAATCTTGCCTCCTGATGCACAATGTATGACGTAGAAGATACACGCCCAAAAAACGGGGGCTCTGCAACCTTTCAAAGCTTTTGGGTTCAATGGGTTCAGTAGATGTGTACAATGCAGGAGCCGAGGACTCGAAAACTTGGATTTTCTGGTGTCGTATCTGATAAGATTCGTGCAGCTTAGCTGAAATAAAGCAGCTCTGGCGCACCACCTAATGTGCCAAATCTAAGGATTGATTCACTGATTGGTAAACCGGCGCGACACCATTGTTGCAGCTTCCTGAGTTGAAGAAACCAGTGGTTGTCAAAAGCCAGGTTGTCTCACTTCGGATGAAGAGCCAGTAAAGAAAGGTATGCGTATTGCATCAAAAGTCTACTGCGCTGAAAAAACCAGGTCCACCGGAATAGTCAGGGATCAACGGATTCAAAACCAAGATCGAGGCTCCCACCAAAGCTTTGCTAGTAGCGTCTGTTCAATAACACTGAATGAACTTATCACTCGAATTCAAGAAAAGGAAGTGGAATGAACAGGATTCCACAATGTTGAGTGGCAAGTAATAGCGAATTGTGGTATTTAAGTTCGTTGAATCAGTTAAAAAGTTTGTAGAGAAATCGTTCAGCTACCATGCCACCAGGAGGCATGAGGGCTAGGATACTGCCAGGTTGCCCAAGCTTAGACAGGGGAAGTCGAGAGGCGGAGTTCGCATTTGAAACACCGACCTTCCGGTCAGTAAATTTGCGCCCTAACCACCAAGCCATCTCATTTGTAGAAATGAGTTATTCACTCATGAAACGGGATTTGAAAACATTCAGAGCACTTACAACACACTGCCGGAAAAGTACTCGACAGATAATGCTGTACTTCATGGTACGCTGGTGAAGACAACTGAAGGGCGGCTGAGTGAGTGGATGACCAAGGAAGAAGTGTGAGAAACTACTGCGCTGAGTCAGTTATGGATAGGTCGCGCCACGTGTTGTTTGGGAGCTTATTCCAGAGAACAACTGTTGCAGAGGGAAAATCTTTCCTAGGTGGGCTGACATACCCTTAATGCGAAAGACCTCACGGCTTGATACACCAGATCGGGGCTTCCGCTCACACTTACCGGGTCGGGTCTGCTCTTGTTCAGCGGCGAAAGACTTGAGGCCAGCTGCCATTACCTTGCAGCTCGTGGGACACTCTCAACAAGGGTTACGTCCATATTACATCCTCGTTCGACAAACTGCTTGGCATAATTAAGCGCGTATCTCGAGGGCCCTGTAAGCAGTACGAGGTGAGGTGATCCGACCGTCAGAAGAACGACACGGGACTTTTGGGCTGATTTTTTTTACCTTGGAATGGGACGAACATGCTTCATGAGAACAATAAGGGCGAATGTCTTTGGTAACTATCTTCCTAATGCCCCCTAGTTCATCCTGACCATTAGCGACAATGGCGTTCGCTGGAATATGAGTGCATCTTTCAGTATTCGGATGAAGGTGAAAGTTTATTGACCACTGCTTTAGGGCTTCGATATCCATTTGGAGGGTGTTGGAACTCCAAGATTTCAAGTCGTCAGCAAAAAGTGGATATGGACCTGAAAGCGCACCAGAAAGGCCATTGATGTCTCAGGGATACGATTAGTCTTACGACGGCCACTTGAGAAAATCCAATGGAGACCAATACCGAAGAAGATTGGTTTATTCGACTTTAATTTAGAGCGTTCTACTAGAAAGGAACACCTTAACACGGTGGAACAGCGGAGTGTGTAAAGCATTTCATGAATGAGAGCCTGTCATTCACAAGAACGGCGTGGGGGATTCGTATTCGACCAGAGATAGCAACTTGTCAGTAATGAGGTAGCCAGCCTCAAAATGGGCCCCATCGCCTTATATGGCGAGGCTAACAGATCTGTAGCTGCCAGGCAGTAAGCGGCTACAGAATTTGTAAAATTTTGTGACGCCTGCAGAAGGAACGTTGCCTTCCCCGAGCGACTTACGCAACAACGTGAACTCTCCGCCGGAGCTCCGCATCGATACCGCTTTCCAGCTCATACCTAGGCGCGGCTACAGCCAAAAAGCCTATCACGCACAGTATTGGCCAGAGAAGAAGGCCGCCCGCCAGTCTAGCACAGCGGACTCTGATTGGCAGAAATCCTGGACATCACGATCAGACATTCACGGATTCACGGATTGATACACGGGATCGAGGCTTTTGCCCAAGTTTCTCGGGTCGCTTTTGTTCTTGTCGGTCAGTGGCTGTCGTACACCGGAAAGGCAGAAGTGAAAAAAGGGTGTAGCAGTGCTCTTTATGTTCTCGGCGCGGGGCAGTATGTTTGCCAGCCCGGGGATTCGCATAAATAAATGTCCAATAGTGCTTTAAACTGGGTTCTGGAAGGAGCGCGGACAACCGTCGGAGGAAGGTCATTCCACGCACCTATTTTCTTGCTATGTCCCCGCCATGTGATTTCTGGGGCGATGGTGAAAAACGTGTTTGCCAAGCTTTGTTCAAACAGGGCATAAGTAAGAATCAGGTCCCCTCGGAGGTGGCGGTACTCCAGGGGAAAGAGATCGAGCATTGCGAGGGGCGTTTCGTAGTCCACGGATTTGACGCTGGCAACAATTCTCGTAGCGGCTCGCCGGACATGCTCAAAGAAGGTGGCGTCTTTCGTGCATCCTGAGTAGACGACTTGGTTGGCGTACTCCAGGAGCGGTCTGACGTAGGCACCATAGAGTATTTGGAAGTCCATGCGAGTAATACGGGAGAAGGTGCGTCGGATCATCCGTAGAAGGGCGAATGCCTTTTGGGCCGGTTTCCCATGCAAAACAGAGACATTCACTGAGCATCCTCTAAACGACATATGGACGCACTTTTTTCATTCAGAGGAAGATGGTAGTCAAACGACCACTCATTTGCAGCGTCTACATCCATTTGGAAAGCAGATGCACTGGAACTCCAGGATTTCAGGTCGTCCACAAAAAGTAGACATGGACTCGCAAGAAGGTCTGGGAGGTCGTTGACGTAGATCAGAAACAGCACTGGCCCCAGGACGGAGCCTTGAGGAACTCCGATGGAGACCGGCGCTGGGGAACAGTCGGTCGAGCCTATGCTCACACGGAATGATCTGTCTGATAGGGACGCCTTGATCCAGCGAAGGATTTTCCCTTGAATCCCATAAGACTCGAGTTTGTGGAGCAGCGGAATGTGTGGGGCCGTATCAAATGCTTTTGAGAATTCGAAAAATATGGCGTCCGATATGAGTCCTTCGTCCTTTGCTTGGGTTAAGCTGTCCATAAACAAGAGCATGTTTGTCATGCGAGAGCGGTTTGGGAGAAATCCGTGTTGGGCTGGGGATATCAGGTTGCTGGAAGTAAGGTGATCTAGGATAGCTCGCTTCAGAATGCTTTCCATCACCTTGCATGGTACGCTAGTGAGGCTTATAGGCCTATAGCTGCCGGGCGACAATCGGTCACCAGTTTTGTAGATTGGCGTGACGATCTCATCCTTGCAAGCAGAGGGAAGGCGGTCTTCGTCAAGCGACTGGCGAAACACCAGGTGTAGATGGTTTGCCAGTGTGGAGGACGTTTCCCTCGGGACCCTTGGATGGACCTCGTCGGGCCCCAACGCGCAGAATGGGTCGATCTCGTGCAAGAGTTGACGAGCGTCCTCCACCGTCAGGACCAAGTCTGTTAGAGGCTGTTCGTAGTTTCGCCTCGACAAGAGTGGATGTGACGAGGGCGCTGGAGCTGAGTATAGACACACATAGTGTTCTGTGAGCCACAGATACCACTGTTGGTCATTTGTCGGTTCTCCGTTTCAGTCCCTCAAGGAGAACGCGGGTGATCCAGAATCTCGGGGATTCCGGTTGCCAAGTTATCACGCATCATGTGGTGACATCCCCATTCTAAATGGCTTGAATCTGGATGATGGTAACTCTAAAAAATCTGGGTCTGTCTTAACTGATGTTTGTATCTGACCCTCGTGCACGTAGCAGAGGATCATATTGGGGTGTTATGTGATGGTCGTTTGTATTGATGCCTAGTTTTCCGATTGAATTGTTGCAGAGAATTTCCTATTTGCAGTAGTTAAGCGCTGTCTTCCATCATTAAATATCGCCGTTTATATTAGTAATTGACAAATCGACTGTAATTTTTGGGTCTATTGTCCCTAAAAGTGACTAGTCTCAGTAACACGTGGTTAGCGGTTATTCCTCGGTCTTCCGCTGGTTTCAATGTACGTCGTTTAATATTACCTTGAACATGCCTAGCAAGATAGGTACGGATTTGATACGTATCCGGTGCTTTGTATCTTTTGCTCCCATTGTAACATTACGCTTTTTGTCGGTTGCGCAAAACGTTTTTGTTTGAATGCGGAAAACTATAAAAGCGTGCGTTTAGACAGTCCTTGGTTTGTTTGCTGAGATGGGCGATTATTTTGCAAACGGTTCATCACCAGTCGAGGCGAAGTGAGGATCGTGTTGGTGCTCAGCGACTGGTCAGTGTTTGTACCATTTACACGCGATGCCAATGTGGTAATAATAATAATAATAATAATGTTGATTCCCAACTTGTGGGTGGCATACCGTCTGGCATGATCATAGTTTTACAGTCAGAATGGAGTATGACTG